>NC_141755.1:106909436-107082393 GCF_982258835.1 Parasteatoda tepidariorum | reverse complement strand
CTTGAAAAAAATGCGCCGAATCCGATGCACGTGCTTCATCGAAAAAGCAGTAAAGTATCAGAATGTTTATATCCATATGAAATTTAATTGTAATGAAAATACCTACAAATTTTAACCACATTATAATCTATTAATTTAAATTTAAAAAAAAGAAATAGCTATTTTACTAGTTAAAAACCAATTTAATTCATTGCATAACCTGACTTACCTACAAATTGCAAATAAATAATAAGAATTTTATTTGTGAAATCTAAAGGGTCCTCCTTTTATGAATCTTTCTTCGCATCCATAAGGACAACAGTATTCGACTATTTTTATTGTTCAAAACTTCAGGAAAAATCGTCCCGGAATCACGTCTAGGGTATCTGCGCACCTGGAAAGTCATGAATTTCGATATTGAACAAAATTAATCATGAAATTTCTTGATATAAACTATTTTTTTAAAAAAAAAAGATCATGGAAAGTCACGGATTTAGGTCGCCGAAAAATCTTAATTTTTAAAATTGTATTACCCCCCATCAATTTCATGGTATTCCGAATATCTGAATCCCCACTCACAGTCATACTTTATTAAAATATAAAATGTTTTTATCTTGTTCTTTAAAAATCATGGCGTTCTTTAAAAAACTGAAAGAAAAACATTTCTAGAGCGAATTATCTTTTAAACCACTGTGATTTCAGAATTTTTGTTATTATTTTATTTTATCAATTTAAAATTCTAGCTGAGGCAAGCCAATTGTTGGCGAATTTTTTATATTTTTTATTCCGAAATGAGAACAGAAAAATCAGGAGTATTTCTTTTCAATGAGCAAGAAAATTATCTTTAGAATATAATTCTGCAGAAAGAAAAAAATGATTTGCGTTTGTATTTTCTTCAGCTATTTTATTGCTTCAACTCTTTCCTTTACTCATGTTTCTTAATTTTAAAATCTATAAATATGAAGATGCAGAGTATAACAGTTTTTATCTATCATTTCAATGAATGTTATTATGATACTTTTTTTAAATGTATTGTTGTGTTTTGTCGGAGAAAATAGTAACATCCTTAAGTCATGAAAAATTCTTGGAATTAGTCATAGAAAATCATGAGAAGTCGTGGATTTGAAAATCTAAAATGTAGCAGCACGTGACAACGTTTTTTGCGTCAAGGAAAGGGGGAGTGGTTCTGTACGTAAATCACTCCCCGTTTCCTTTTTTTTTCCGCCCCGCCCAGTCCTCAAGAGTTAATGTTAAGCTTCAGTCTATGGCCTTGATTTAGATGACATTTTACGGAATGCTTTGAAGTGCATTTAACAATAAAAGAAGAAAAGAAAAAAAAGCTTGACATTATTTATATTTAAACATTATTTATATTGCGAATATTTTTTTTTATTAGGAATTGAAAACTGTTAAGAAGAATAAATTTGTTTCCTAAAGAAAACTTCCAAATTCATTTAGAGAGGAGAAATACAGTCAAACCCCGCTATAGTGAATGAAATATGTCTCTCTATACACGTATTATGTAATTTTCTGCGGATATAGTGAACGGAGGAAGTTGGATATTATGAACTTTTTTGTCTTCGACTGATTTTTTTTTGAAATTTTTTTTTGAAATGTCTATTTCAAAATAAATACTTATTTCAAATTAAATACTTTTTTATAACCATCCATAGAGTGGTTAGTAGCGATGAGCATTTTTTTTCCTGTGTGCTTCTTTTATCACAATTTTCCATCCCTAAACAAAGTTCTACCCAGGCATTCCCTGAATCAGCTTAAGATTACTAATATTTTTTTTTTTTTGGTGCACAAGACTAAGAGTAATAAAAAATAAAAGCAAGTTAACACATTTTTTGTTAATACGTTTTATTTTTCAGTCATTTTTGTATTCTATTTTATTGGTCATTTATTTGAATAGTGTATAATCAGGGATCTGTATAGAAGAAATTTGGGTCCGTTAATGGACCCTTCACAAAATATCTTTTCATAAAAACGGACCCTTCACAAAATATTTTAACTTGAAAACGGACCCTTCACAAAATATTTTAACTTAAAAACTGACCCTTCACAAAATATTTTAACTTTATATACTCAAAGTATTTTAACTTTAAACCAAATATTTGCGTGTTGCATCTCTAATTTAGAAGCAGCAATTGTTGTTTATTTTTTTAAATTTAGTTTTTTTAATTATAATTTTACAGTGTTGAGCATAATCTTGTATGTCTTTACAATTTCAAAACTCCTTGAAAAAAAATTTTTGTTGCAATAACGGACCCTATTTGCACAAATTCTTAAAAGCGGACCCTGGTTGAAAGAATGTGAGTAATTTTTTCACAATTTCACGAAAAACGGACCTTTCACAAAATGTCTGGACAGACCCCTGATAATAAAAAGGAGTGGGGAACCATTAATTAAAATTCTTTGCGGAACGGATATAGTGAACTCCCGGTTATAGTGAAGCGAAATTTCGGTCCTTAGTTCACTCACTATAACGGGGTTTGACTGCATATGCTTATATCCTTAAATTTTTTTTTTTTTTTTTGAAGAAAATTAAATGAAATACATCGTCATTTTATTGTCATTAGTCCTGGTCATTTTATAGCATTGTGCATCGAAAAAATTTACTATGATAATAAGGAGATCAGCAGGCTGCGTAGCGCTTTTAACAAGCACTTAAAGGTGCTTATTTTCAATTTTAGTTTCTTAAAAGCCCTTAAATGTGCTTTTCTTATTGGGTACTTTTAAAAATTACTTGAATTTCACTTTTCGAAACTAAATGAGATTTTTTTTCTTTACCGTGTCGTTTTTCGCCAAAGCCGGGGTTGCAATACCTTCAGAGGTATAATTAGTTACGGGAACATGGAGGACTTTGTGACTCGACAGATTTAACGTGCATCAGTCACCATATACTACACGGGGAGTCTTCGTCAGACGTGGATCGAACCCTTGCTCTCTAGGACATGGGTCACAGTGCCGTACAAACCTGGCAATCCCGGCCCTCGTTCCTAACTGTTATGGCTCACACTTATAAAACTGCTTTATGAATGTTATTACTCTATGTTTACAATGATCTAGAAACGATTGTAAAATCTATCTACTACCGTTACCTTTCGATTCCATCATTAAAGACCCGAAAACGAGTAAATAAGAGATGAAAATAAAAGAATAAATTATGAAACAAATGATAGTTATAAAAAATTAAAAAAAAAATTAAATCAGAATCCTTAAAAAGAAGATCATCCATGAGTTCAAAATTTGCATGATTATTTTAATTGTTCAAAATGTTAAGTGAATGAAATATAAATTATTTTTTCTTTTAGGTCAGCAAGGTGGTTTCACGAAACCGAAAGAGGGTAAGTCATGTTTTGTTTTTATTAAAATAGTCGATATTATATATACACACAGGGGTCTGTCTAGGATAGGGATGGGCAAACTTTTTTGGTCGAGGGCCAAAAATCGAGAGAAAAAAATGTTTGGTGGGACAAATAAAACTTTCAAAATTTAAAAAAAAAGCGATATACAAGTTTTAATTTAAATATTTAGTGAGATGAATGAAATTGCGATTTTGTTTTTAAAAGTTCCTTATATTAAGGTTCGAAGCGAGATGTGCCTATTTTACGGAACAAGGCTAAATGCTTTTCTGTTAGTCCACTTCTGAAATGATTCTTTCTAAGGTTCAAAGTTGAAAACTCTTGTTCACATATATAAGATTAAGCAAACATAGAGCTGATTTTCTGGGCATGAAATATTAATTAATTAATATTATTATATTTGGAAACTAGCTTTTGGTTATGATTTGTAAAACTTTGGCGTATTCAGAAACAACTGCTTCAGATGATTGTTAGATTGTCCGCTCGTTGGATCTTAAAATGCGTAGTCTGCCAAATGTGAAGTACAATTTACCTATATTAGATTCCTCGAGAAAGACAAACGCTAGTTAGAGCCAATCTAAGACTATTCTATGAAGAACTTCTGCTTTCAACATTTTACCAATTGAAGCTGTCTGTGCTAACTATTTCCATCAATTTATGTTTTGTAGAACAAAAATAGAGAAAGTAAAAAGGTCATCAGTACTTTGTTAAAAAAGGAAAAACAGAAATAATTTTAAATAGTTGACAAGAAAATGGATGTATATTGTTTATGTATATTGCCACTGATCGGCAAATTAAAATTATATCCGCGGGCTGGATAAAACCTTCCGGCGGGCCACAGTTGGCCCGCGGGCCGTAGTTGGCCCATCCCTGGTCTAGGAGAAATTTGGGTCCGTTAACGGACCCTGCACAAAATTATTTTTCTTTTAATCGGACTCTTCACAAATTTGTTTATCTTCATTATTGTTTTGTTAATTGAATAAACCCTTCCCAGGGCAGAAAACAAGAAAGATGGATGTAGACGATTCTTCCATTGTTCGTCCGAAATGAATATTCTGCTTTCAGCAGTATAGGCTAAATACCAAATACTATTTGTATGTTGCATCTCTAGTAGCAGCAATTGCTGTTTATTTTTTAAAATTTGATTTTTTTAAATTATAACCCTAGTGTTGAGCATATAATCTTGTATGTCTTTACAATTTAAAACCTCCTTGAAATTTTTTTTTGCAATAACAGGACCCTATTTGCACAAATTCGCACAAGCAGGACCCTGGTCGAAAGAATGTGAATTAACGATTATTTTATATTCGCAAATTACCTCTGAAATCGAGAAATTTCTTAATCATTTTATGGTGGCTAATATAATCGAGAGAAAAAAATCTTAGTCAGAAACTTATTTTGTCATAATCATGTAAAGTCTTAAAACGTTATTTTGCATTTTGTTAATGTATATAGTGCTTAAAAATATTTTTTGAGTGCTTAGAAAGTCCTTGAAAAGGTACTTATTTTTTGTTGAAAGATTTGGCTACGCATCGTACTTAAAATTTTATTTTTGCAATAAAAAAAAACATTTTCTAACTTATATAGTACTATAAAGAACAAAATTAAATAATCAAAAAATTTTTTCATTTTTCTGAATTGTATGTCATTTTATTTCTTTAAAAGTGTGCCTTTATTTACTTTTTTTTTTATACTTTCAGGTGGCCGAGAGTTCAGCTGGCCCAAGCCCTAAGTAAGTAAAATTTTGTATGTTGTATTTTATAAACAACGCACAACGATAATAGAAAAATAATCGCATATAAAAAATTAATTCTTATTTCGTATCATTTTAAACTGTGTAATTTTTAACGATAAAAACATATTTGAAGCTAAATTATGAACTAGTTTGGAGAAGGAAAATTTAAAAACATTCTTTTTTGAAATTTCCTATGTCAGAAACTATTTGATCTATTGTGTTTAAATTTTGTTCTTTCACATTTAAAATCAGAGAGAGTAAAATTATTTTTAAAAATTTTTTTTTTTTCCTAAACACTCAAATTTTTTCGACAATAAAACAATAATAACTAAATAAAACAATAAAAAGAACATTAATAAAATGCTTTATTTCCGAGGGATTAGATTATCTTAGGATAATCCGGAATTTTTATACTAAATTTGTTCTGGATGCTATTTTGGGTCCCTTTTTTTTAAAAAGGAATATTTTGGTGAAAAAAAAAAAACTTTCTGAAGAATGAGAAAACTATTTTTGAGCGAATTTCTTAACGAATGCAAAAAATTTAGTTACTATGTTTATGTTTAATATTAAAAGTATTTCAAAATAAGTTCAAACAGTGGCATAAAAACAATAAAGCTCTAAAAACAATAAAGCTGCCAATCAGGAGTTTACATAGAATCTTATAGTGAGTCGAGTAATTTGGGCAGGGACTGTACTTCAGTGAGCTGCAGATCGGCACACACGGTATTTTTTTGCTACAAGTGACACAGTTCCCGAACTAATTACCAAATGATAGTTTGTTTCTTTTTCCGTCTGCCTTGTACACTTTCCTATATTTCAACTGATCTTAAGTTAAGTCTTGTCATTTCAAAAGAAAAAAATTCCCAGTGACATTTTTTTTTCATATATTCATAGTCGACAGCCGACCTAATTTTGGGTTTACGACTAAATGTTCATGTATGAATTGTTATGGGAACATGGAGGTCTTAGTATCTCGACGGATTTAACGTGCATCAGTCGGGAAGTCTCGGAGGGTTTCGAACCCACGACCTCATGGACATGGACCCAGTGCCCTACCAATCTGGCTATGCATCCCCGCCCTCCCAATGATTTTGAAAAAAAGTTTGCCTGATATTCCTGAATTCCTTAAAATGCCACTGAAGTACCTTCTCTCATGTAGCTTTTAAATTAATCATCACACTATAAAATCAGGGTGCGTAACCTTTTTTAAAAAGTGTAATAACCTTTTCATATTTTATTTTATAAAATGACCTTTTCTTATTTGGGGTTTGTAAAAAGTGCTTAGTTTTCTATCTTTTAAAAAGTGTTTTTTTTTTTCTTTGCGGCGTCGATTTTCGTTCTAAATTACAAAAAAAATGCTTGATTTCCACAATTTTCTCTAATAATTATCACTAACTAGTTTTTTATCATGATTTTGCAAAGTTTTTGAATTTCATTGATTTTATGTTGATAAATTAACAACTTTAAACGATAGAAAGAAAAAAAATTGTTACTGCACAGATCCTAATAATTTATTTATTTTTATTTATTTTTTTTTATTTTTTTGGAAAGTGATTAAAAATATTTTTTGGGGGCTTAAAAAGGTGCTTATTTTTTGTTGAAAAATCTGGCTCCGCACCCTGATTAAAAATTTGACTGTCGCTTTCTTACTTCATGGGTATTGTCACCCTTTAAACTACGCCCTGATTTCCAAGCACAATTTTTACACCAATATTTTTTGTCTTTTCAGATATTTGGCAGCTGGACCCTCGAGGATGAGGCAACCATCCTCATCTAATGAGGAATCCGAAGAGGTGAGTTTATTTTTCTGAGTTTTTCTGTCACTTTTAATATTTTCTGTTTTTTGTAGATTTAGCTTAAAATCCTGTGGCAGAAACTTTAAAAGATAGTATCTGCAACTAAACTCTCTAGCGTTAATACCTTTCTGTAAGGTACTTTTAATAATAACAAACATATATGCATTGTATCCGCGCATCTGGAAAGTCATGGATTGAACAAAATTCGTCATGATTTTAACTATTTTTTAAAAATAAAATCATGGAAAGTAATGGATTTAGGTTGCCCAAAAATCTAATTTTTAAAATGGAATTTACCCTCTATTTCAAAGTGTTCCGATGTTCTGAATATATGAATTTGTAACAAAATCCTCACTCATATAGTCATATTTTATTAAAATATAAAATGTTTTAATCCTGTTCTTTAAAAATTGTCGTGTTCTTTCAAACAATGAATGAAAGAATTTCATTTCTAGAGCTAATAATCTTTTAAACTTCCCTGATTTCAGAATTTTTTCGTCTGTTTATTATTATTTTTTTTATCAATTTAAAATTCTAGTTTATATTACACTTACTTTAACGAAGAAACAAAAGCAGGTGTAAATAACTGATCATATTTAGTTATTTGCTTTTGTATTTTTTTTTTTTTTACCTATTTTATTGCTTCAACTCTTTCTTTTTTCTCTTTCTTTACTTCGTTTTTTAAGTTTAAAGTCAATAAATTTGAAGATGCAGAGTATTACAGTTTTGGTTATACCTATCATTTCAATTAATGTTAATATAATCAGGGGTCTGTTAAGAATAAATTTGGGTCCGTTAACGCAGGGTTCTGTTTAGAAGAAATTTGGGTCCGTTAACGGACCCTTCACAAAATATCTTTTCATAAAAACGGACCCTTCACAAAATATTTTAACTTAAAAACGGACCCTTCACAAAATGATTTTTCTTTTAATCGAACCCTTCACAAATTTGCTTATCTTCATTATTATTTTATTAATCGAATAAACCCTTTCCAGGGCAGAAAACAAGAAAGATGGATGTAAACGAATTTAGTTTTGTCTTCGGCAGACGATTCTTCCATTTGTCCGAAATGAATATTCTGCTTTCAGCAGTATAGGCTAAATATCAAATATTTGTACGTTTCATCTCTAATTTAGAAGCAGCAATTGTTGTTTATTTTTTAAAATTTAATATTTTTAATTATAATTTTACAGTGTTGAGCATAATCTTGTATGTCTTTACAATTTAAAAACTCCTTGAAAAAGTTTTTTTTTGCAATAACGGACCCTATTTGCACACATTCATAAAAGCGGACCCTGGTTGAAAGAATGTGAGTAATTTTTTTCACAATTTCACGAAAAACGGACCTTTCACAAAATGTCTGGACAGACCCCTGGTTAACGGGGCCCTTCACAAAATATTTAAACTTAAAAACGGAACCTTCATAAGAGACGCTCGAAAGACATTTGCGTATTATTGGTAAATGGGCGGGAAAAATTGACTGATGCTGAGTGTTTAGCTATTACTAATAGATATTTTCAAATCTATTGGCGATCGACGTATATTGCTCCATAACATATGACGTCTTTGCACTATCGTAACCGGTAAAATGACTATTTAAGAACTTTTGCATCGCTTATCATCTTATCGTTTTTGCACATTTGACTTCATGAATTTTTCTAACAATTATATACAGTTAATAGTCAAGTATTATTCTTATTTTGTATTTTGTTTGTTTCGAATAATACTTGTTGTATACCACAGCCGGTCATTTGAGCGGGGGAACAATTTATTGCTTTATAAGGATCAGAAATGACGATGTCATGCCTCTTGCATTCAATGAGTTGAACATTTCTGCAAAACACTGTTGCGTAGTGAGTTAGTTCAATCACAGTTCAATAACCGTGAATTCAAATTTCGAGAAAGTACCCACAATTTCAGATTAGCATTTTTGTGTCAGAAAAAGTGACAAAAACTAAATGTTTTGCTTATATTTTGTTTTGATAACTTCCAGGGGTCTGTTTAGAAGAAATTTGGGTCCGTTAACGGACCCTTCACAAATTATCTTTTCATAAAAACGGACCTTTCACAAATTATCTTTTCATAAAAACGGACCCTTCACAAATTATTTTAACTTAAAAACGGACCCTTCACAAAATAATTTATCTTTTAATCGGACCCTTCAAAAATTTGTGTATCTTCATTATTGTTTTGATAATCGAATAAACCCTTCCCTGGGGTTTGGGGGAAAGAAAGACAGATGTAAACGAACTAAATTTTGTCTTCGGCAGACGCTTCTTCCTTTATTCCTCCGAAATAAATATTCTGCTTTCAGCAGTATAGGCTAAATACCAAATATTTATATGTTGCATCGCTAATTTAGTAGCTGCAATTGCTATTTATTTTAATTATAATTTTACAGTGTTGAGCATAATCTTGTATGTCTTTACAATTCAAAAACTCCTTGAAATTTTTTTTTTGCAATAACGGACCCTATTTGCACAAATTCACAAAAGCGGACCCTGGTTGAAAGAATGTGACTTAACGTTTATTTTATATTCACAAATTTCGAGTAATTTTTTCACAATTTTACGAAAAACGGACCTTTCACAAAATGTCTGGACAGACCCCTGACTTCATTTCTAACTAACTGTTAGTTTTTATTCAGAAAAATGTAGAAGCAATCAAGACAGCACAAGTTCTTTGAAGAAAAGTTTTTATTCAGAAAAATGTCGAAGCAATCAAGACAGCACAAGTTCTTTGAAGAAATAATATTAATTATAAGAATTTTAATTCTTATATATTCTTATAAATATTAAAACTATAGAAATAATAATAATTAGAATAAATATGTTTGCGGAAAACATCCTGTACATGTTAAAAATGCGTTGAGCGATGAATTAAAAATTCTCATTCTTTGTGTTTGTAATACATGAAAATTGGTAAATGTTTTTTAGTTTATTTCCTTCCTGAAAACATATTTTTCATACCATTCGATCAAGAAACATAAAGTCCGGTGATTTGACCGACTATGGTAGAAATAGGCATGTTTAGTGCTAAGTTTTTTAAAAGTCACTGTTTGATTATAAAATATTCTTTTATGACTCTAAGGAACGTGCATTTATTTACTTTTTTTATGATTTCAGGAGGCAGGCTCTGCTGGACATAGCATAGGATCGTAAGTTGACTTTTTCTTGGCTTATAACTATCCCAGATAGCAAAATAAGGTTTATTTTCACTCGTTTTAGGGTGTGTGTCTAATCGAGCAATTTTACCAAATTGATTTTACCAATTCTTTTCGCTTTTACAAGTGCTTTAACTTGAGCTTGCTTCCTATTGGCCGTCATCTATTCACCCTATCCTCCTATTGGTCGTCATCTATTCGCCCTTCCTTCCTATTGGCCGAAGCTCTAAACCCTGTTAAAATGTCTTAGAATACTGTTAAAAGTTTGTATTTATCTATTAGAATTTAAAATGCCTGAGAAGAATTTTAATATTGAAGAATTTTTAAATGTATAAATATTTGGGGGATAAGAAATATTAGTTTCTAATACTATACCAAGCTTAATATTTGACAATTTTACCAAATCGAGCAATTAATACCAAATAACTAGTTAACTAGGGTGCGTAGCATTTTTAAAAAGTGCTTGACGGTGCTTATTTTCGTTTTTTAAAAGACTTTAAAGAAGCTTTTTCTCATGGGTTGTGTTTGAAAAGTGCTTAATTTTCCCTTTTCCAAAATGAGATTTTCTTTACTGTACGTATCAATTTTTGCCTCTAATTACGCAAAAAGAGTGGTTTTCACATTGTTCTATTCAACGTTTTCATAATTCATTCAACCACAATACATTTTGGCCTATAGTCGGTCCGTAGCGCATTTTGACAAAATGTTTTTGTATTTTTAACTTTATAAAATTTTCCAAAAATTTGTTGGTTATAATTTGATAATAATAGATTTTATATTGCACTCTTTTTCTGAAAGCTTTTGTATTCCCGTTCAAAGAAATCTGTGAATTATTTTTTCTCAGCAAACCAACCAATCGCATTTTTTTACAATCGCTAACATCAATGTTTGTCGACAAATTGTTACAATTGTTGCATTAATGCTAATTTTTTCTATTTCATTTTAACCTTTTATAACATATTTTAATTTTAAAAGAAAGGTTTTTTTAAGAACTAGCTATATATTAATATTTAATTTTAGTCTTTTGTTGGTCAATATATGAATTTTGATTCAAAATTTTGTACCGAAACATTAAAAAAATTAATAAAAAATCTTCCCAAATTGTCAAAATAAATCATTTCTTTCAAAATGATATGTTAAAAAAATAACATTTTGAATAAAATATTTTATAATGTAGACACTTTTCTTGTACACATCCTACACTTTATAAGAAAAAAGAAACAAAAACCTGGACATTTTAAGATTTTTATCTGGATTTAAAAAGTTAAAAAACAGTGTTTTAAATTATTGATACTTTTATTATTTTCTTTTCTTAGTTTAAAAATTTATTTTAAAGGAATTGCTGCATTAATTAATTTTAGTTAATGAAATTACTTTCTTGTTGTGTGTTAAATTCCAACACATTTGAAATTACATTTTTAAAAATCTTTTGATTCTTGAGATTGAAAGTGCAGATTAAAGTAAACATTTAATGCTTTCCACAACATATTTTATCCACAACATATATTTTCCACTACATATTTTCTCCACGTGTCTTAATTTCTTAAAATTTAATGTTGTACCGAAACATTAAAAAATAAATAAAAAAATCTTCCCAAATTGTCAAAATAAATAATTTCTTTCAAGATGATATGTTAAAAAAAATAACGTTTTGAATAAAATATTTTATAATGCAGACACTTTTCTTGTACACATCCTACACTTAATAAGAAAAAAGAAACAAAAACCTGGAAATTTTAAAGTTTTTATCTGGAAAACCTGGAAAAATCAGGGAAATTTGATTTGAGTGGCCACCCTGAAGGTGCTTATATTTTGTTTAAAATCTGGCTACGCACCCTGACTAGGAGTTTTAATTGACCTTGAGTATCTTTGGTCTGAAGATGTTCACTTATTTTAACAGTTTTCCCTAGAATAATATGTGTGCAGTGTTTAATTTGTTAAAAATTGTCAGTTCTTTTGTAACTTCATGGGTATTGTCACCCATTAAACTGTTTGGCATGCACAATTTTTACACAAATATTTTTTGTCTTTTAAGGATTCCAGCTCCTAAGCTCCGTTCCCGGAAACGTCAGCATGCGCCCTCCGACGATTCCGACGAGGTGAGCTCACTTTTTATATTTTCTGTTTCGATTCTTTGATTTGTAAGGATTAAAGTTCTTAGAAATCAGGGGTCTGTTTAGAAGAAATTTGGATCCTTCACAAAATATATTTTCATTAAAACGGACCCTTCACAAAATATTTTAACTTAAAACGGACTCTTCACAAAATGATTTATCTTTTAATCGGACCCTTCACAAATTTGTTTATCTTCATTTTTATTTGTTAATCAAATAAACCCTTCCCGGGGTAGAATAGAAAGACGATGTAAACGAATCAAGTTTTGTCTTCGTCAGACACTTCTTCTATTATTCGTCCGAAATGAATATTCTGCGTTCAGCAGTGTAGGCTAAACAGGGGTCTGTCCAGACATTTTGTGAAAGGTCCGTTTTTCGTGAAATTGTGAAAAAATTACTCACATTCTTTCAACCAGGGTCCGCTTTTGTGAATGTGTGCAAATAGGGTCCGTTATTGCAAAAAAAAATTTTCAAGGAGTTTTTAAATTGTATAGACATACAAGATTATGCTCAACACTGTAAAATTGTAATTAAAAAAATAAAATTTTAAAAAATAAACAACAATTGATCCTTCTAAATTAGAGATGCAACATACAAATAATTGGTATTTAGCCTATACTGCTGAACGCAGAATATTAATTTCGGATGAATAATGGAAGAATCGTCTGCCGAAGACAAAACTTAATTGATTTACATCCATCTTTCTTGTTTTCTGTCCTGGAAGGGGTTTATTCGATTAACAAAATAATAATGAAGATAAACAAATTTGTGAAGGGTCCGATTAAAAGAAAAATCATTTTGTGAAGGGTCCGTTTTTAAGTTGAAATATTTTGTGAAGGGTCCCTTTTTATGAAAAGATATTTTGTGAAGGGTCCGTTAACCAGGGGTCTGTCCAGACATTTTGTGAAAGGTCCGTTTTTCGTGAAATTGTGAAAAAATTACATTCTTTCAACCAGGGTCCGCTTTTATGAATTTGTGCAAATAGGGTCCGTTATTGCAAAAAAAAAAAATTTTTTTTCGAGGAGTTTTTAAATTGTAAGATATACAAGATTATGCTCAACACTGTAAAAATATAATTTAAAAAATTAAATTTTAAAAAATAAACAACAATTGCTGCTTCTAAATTAGAGATGCAACATACAAATATTTGGTATTTAGTCTATACTGCTGAACGCAGAATATTAATTTCGGACGAATAATGGAAGAATCGTCTGCCGAAGACAAAACTTAATTGATTTACACCCATCTTTCTTGTTTTCTGCCCTAGAAAGGGTTTATTCGATTAACAAAATAATAATGGAGATAAACAAATTTGTGATGGGTCCGTTTTTGAGTTAAAATATTTTGTGAAGGGTCCGTTTTTAAGTTAAAATATTTTGTGAAGGGTCCGTTTTTATGAAAAGATATTTTGTGAAGGGTCCGTAAACGGACCCAAATTTCTTCTAAACAAGACCCCTGCGTTAACGGACCCAAATTTCTTCTAAACAGACCCCTGCTAAATACCAAATATTTCAAAAATAAACAGCAACAATTGCTGTTTATTGTTATTATTTTTTTGTATTTTAATTTTACAGTGTTGAGTATAATCTTGTATCTATTTACAATCTAAAAACTCCTTGAAAAAGTTTTTTGGAATAACAGGACCCTATTTGTACAAATTAATAAAAACCGGATCCTGGTTGAAAGAATGTGACTTAACGTTTATTTTATATTCACAAATTACGAGTCATTTATTCACAATTTTACAAAAACAGGACCTTTCACAAAATGTCTTTACAGACCCCTGGAAATAATATACTGTAACCTGGCCTAATTATCAGAAGCACTTTAAGAGTCTATGTAAAATCTTAATTAATTATCAGATGATACTCTATACAGCTTTATCGTTTTTACGCGGTTTGCACTTGTTTACGTTCGTGTATTAATTGGTTACCATTTGTAATGCAATACGTAAAAAATAAATACAAATCGGAAGTCTATTAAAAAACCTGAATAAAAACCCATTACATGTATGCTTAAAAGTATTTGCATACAACAACGTGCAAAACACGCAATTACTAAAAAACTGCAATGCGTCTAATAATTATGTTTAACTCAGAGTGACCACCCATCTGGGAAACCTTGAAAACCTGGAATTGTCGGGAAATTTTTTTATACTGGAAAAATCAGGGAAATTTGGATTAAAACCTGGAAAAATCAGGGAATTTTAGAGAAAAGCTGGAAATCTTTGTTTCAATAATTGCTTTAATTTCACTAATTTAAATTATTTACTAATTTTCTTAATTTAAATTATTTACTAATTTTCTTAATTTAAATTATTTACTAATTTTCTTAATTTAAATTATTTCATCCATTCTACCCACTTTTTTTAGACGGAAATGTATCGCTAAACAGTTGAAATATCATTAACTTAACAATACTTTGTCTGCATCAAAATTTGCTCCATTACAGCTCTGTTAAACTAGAATGCCACATAAATTTCTCCCACGGTTGCTAAACGAATGTAGAAACCTTTTTGACTTATGAAATTCTCAAAAAATTATTTTGTTATAATTTAATAATAATAGATTTTATATTGCAATCTTTTTCTGAAAGCTTTTGTACTCCTATTCAAAGAAATCTGTGAATTATTTTTTCTCAGCAAGTCAACCAATCACACATTATTTTAACAACCGCTAACAGCAATGTTGGTCGACAAATTGTTGCACTAATACTAATTTTTTCTATTTCATTTTAACTTTTTATAACATATTTTAACTTTTAAAAAAAGGTTTTTTTAAAGAACTAACTATATATTAATATTTAATTTTACTGTTTTTTTGGTCAATATATGATTTTTCATTTAAATTTTGAATTGTATAATTATCACTATATCGAAAGTTCGTAAATGTTGCTTGCTTTCCAGAGATGATATTTCCGAAACTATTCCTCCTTTTACCCTAAAATGCTGACAAAGACTAAAAAATGTATAGGAAACATATTAAATGATAAAATAAATTTTAAACATAAAATATTTTTTTTTAATTTATTCATATGTGTTTAGTACGAAGAAGGAAAACGAAACTTAGTGTTTTAGTTCTGCACTGTACAGGACTCTAGTTGTTAAAACAATTAACTATACTAAACTAAAAAACTATGTCTTTAGATTGGAATTCTTTAAATATTTTAATTTCAAATAAGAAAAAAAAGTATAAAATTTAAAGAATTTCATCTTTTGTTTTCTATAGAGTATACAACAAAAAATTAGACAATTTTAAATTTGTGACATTTAATTTTTGTATACTGAATCTCTTGAAATAATAATGCTTATTCGAAAAAACATTTAAAAATTTTGAATTGAGATATTGGTTTGAAGAAAATATGATCAATGAATTTTATAAAAAGCACCGTTAAGATATGCTGCAATATACAGTATATATTGGAATGTAAATACAGTGACTCATAAAAGTGTTGGTACACTTATGACTTTCAATGGAATGGGAAATAAAAATTCATTAATTAAAATGAATATTTCAAAATGGCTATTTAATAATAAAAAATGTATTCTATTCTTAGCAAAACTGCATGGAATATTTTAAAAAGAAAGCAGAAGTTTATTTTTAAGAAATCAATCATCAAAAAGTAGCAAAAACTTTACCGCATAAAAGCCATCATACACTTTCAAAAAAATCTCTGCCTATTAGTAAATATTCTAATTTTTCTAATTACAGTAGAGTCCCGATTATCCGGGCCCCGGTTATCCGAGTTTCCGCTTTAACTGAGCTATCAAATATTTCAAGGATATTTTTTTGTTCTAGTTTATTTTTAAAAAAACCGCTGAAAAAAAAAATCTGAATTTTATCTTCCAAACACTCAGAAAAACAAAATCCAACAACTTGGTCTGATGAAATTATCGTTAATATCATCAATAATGATAATGAATCTAGCGAAGATGATGAAGACAGTGATTATTCAAATCAACATATAAAAATCTCTCATACAGATGGACTAAAAGCTATCGAATGTACTATTGAATATATAGAACAACAAAAAGAGGCGACACCAGCCTTCCTGTAATCCCTAAAAAAGACGAAACATTACTACAGAAAAGCGCCAAAGTTACGTAGAACGAAAAACTATTAAGGACTTTTTTTAAGTAAAAACTATTTAATTCTCGTAAAGTATGCTTATTAAATGTTTTTAAGCAAGCTTTTTAATTATAATATGAATTGTATGTGGTATACTCACATACTTTTTGTATTTCTTAAATATATTACATTTATACCTTCTCTTTTTCTTTCCGTTTTTATACTCTTCGCTTTAACCGAGTTTTTCGGTTATCCGAGTTTGTTGCGGTCCCCATTAACTCGGATAATCGGGACTCTACTGTAGTAGTATTTAGTAGAGTTTCCTGTCACATCTACAATAGAGCTTTTATAAGTTAGTAAGTAAATTAACTAATTTTTTTTTTGTCGGGTGAAATTCGAGCAGAATATTTTTTATTAAATGTTACAAAAACTTTTACAATACTCATTTGTGAATTTATGAATTTTTCCGCAAATTTTATAATTTTTATCTCTGATATGAAGTCCAGTCCTTCTTTGCCCGCAATAGGACGCATTAAACTAATTTAACAATATTCATTACTGATTTACCTCTTATGATGACAAATAATCAACTTTCAAATTTAACATATTGTTTTGTTATGGCCATGAGCTATTTTTATATGATAAAAGAAAATATTACGGTGAAGCAAAAATTAAAATATAATTTTGCTATCATAAGCTTGATACTAAAGTGCAAATAAATGTATAAAAATTTAAATGAAAAATAATTAAAGGAACAAATTAAAACAATAGACGATAATTTTAATTCTGAAATTGTAAAATATTTAAGTGTATGATGACTTTCGTGGGGTAAAATTTTGGTTGCTATTTGATTATTGATATCTTTAAAAGAAACTTTCGCTTTGTTTTTAAAATACCATGCAGTTTTGCTAATATTTGATTAATATCTTATTATCTGAAATATTCATCTTAATTACTGAATTTTTATTTCCTATTTCAATAAAAGTTATAAGTGGACAAACACTTTTGGGAGCCACTGTAATTATAAAAATGTATTATATAATCACCTGAAACAGTTTTCCTTTTTGCTTAATTATTATACATATATTAAACAAGACTTATCCAAGGTCTTATTGGTCATTCTGTTTTTGTCATTTGCTAGGTGCACTTTGAAGAAAAACTACTTAAAGTAACACATTAAAAAAATTCCACAACATATTTTCTCCACGTGTCTTAATTTCTTAAAAATTAATGTTGTACCAAAACATTAAAAAATAAATAAAAAATCTTGCCAAATTTTCAAAATAAATTATTTTTTCAGGATGATAAGTTAAAAGAAAATAACATTTTGAATAAAATAGTTTATAATATAGACACTTTTCTTGTACACATATTACACTTTATAAGAAAAAAAGAAACACAGACCTGGAAATTTTAAGATTTTTTTATCAGGAAAAATCAGGGAAATTTGAAATCTGATTTGAGTGGCCACCCTGTAACTATTGTAATATCAGGGTGGCCAACCACCAGGAAAACTTGAAATTATCAGGGAATTTTTTTACACTTGAAAAAACCTGGAAAAGTCAGGAAAATTTGGATAAAAAGCTGGAAAAATAAGGGAATTTCAAATAAAAGCTGAAATTTTTCCCTTAATTTAAATTATTTTACCATACGTTATATCTACTTTTATTTAGTCGTAAATTTATCATCAAACAGTTGAAATATGAAATTCTGCATGGAATTCTGCTATAGTTACTAATGGAGAAACCTCTTTGGAGATTATGGTACTATTTAATTAAGTAAAGTGGTGTGGGTGGACGAAGGGGTTATAGGATATTTGCTTGTGTTTATAAAAGTAGATTTTTTTTTTTTTAATCTTCTAGTTCGTGTGCTGAATTTATTTATTGTTCAAGTTTCTTCCAATGCTTTGGGGGATATTTTTTTCTGTAAGAAAATGATTAAATTTTTTTTAATCATTTTTAACTTTTTAAAATTATTCAAAAAATAATTGGTTATAGTTTAATAATAGATTTTATCTTGCACTCTTTTTCTGAAAGCTTTTGTGTTCTCATCCAATGAATTGTTTTTTTCTCAAAACCAAATAATCTTTCATTTTCTTGAATAACCAGGGGTCTGTTTAGAAGAAATTTGGGTCCGTTAACGGACCCTTCACAAAATATCTTTTCATAAAAACGGACCCTGCACAAAATATTTTAACTTAAAAACGGACCCTTCACAAAATGATTTTTCTTTTAATCGGACCCTTCACTTATTTGTTTATCTTCATTATTGTTTTGTTAATCGAATAAACCCTTCCCAGGAAGGGGGGAAAGAAAGACAAATGTAAACGAACTAAGTTTCGTCTTCGTCAGACGCTTCTTCCATTATTCGTCCGAAATTAATATACTGCGTTCAGCAGTATAGGCTAAATACCAAATATTTGTATGTTGCATCTCTAATTTAGAAGCAGCAATTGTTGTTTATTTTTTAAAATTTAATTTTTTTAATTGTAATTTTACAGTGTTGAGCATAATCTTGTATGTCTTTACAATTTAAAAACTCCTTGAAAAAGTTTTTTTTTCTGAAATAACGGACCCTATTTGCACAAATTCATAAAAGCGGACCCTGGTTGAAAGAATGTGAGTAATTTTTTCACAATTTCACGAAAAACGGACCTTTCACAAAATGTCTGGACAGACCCCTGATAACATAATTAATACATAACATAATAATTGATCATAACATAATTAACAGCAAAATCGTTTACAATTGCATTGGTGCTAATTTTCTGGATTTCATTCTAACTTTCCAAAATATATTTTATTGAAAGAACGGCTCTTTTACGAACTAACCAGATGCTAACATTTAACTTTACTGTTTTGTTGGTAAACATTTGATTTTTGATTCAAAATTCGTATTGTTTATAAATCACAATATCAAAAAATTGTAAATGTTGCTTACATTCCAAAAATATTTCCGAAACTGTTTCTCCTTTTACCCAAAAAAGCTCATTAAAAATGTTAAATAATGCATAAACTTAGAATATAAAAAAATTTATATGTTTTTATTAGGATTTTATAGATTAGGAAGAAGAAAAACAAAACTTGAACTATAGAAACATTTATTGTAGAATTCATATAAAATTTTATATTAAATTTGACACATCTTTAGTTCTACAATCGGGGAACATATGCTCTTTCTTGTTTACCATTAACTATGCCTCTAAATACAAGTAAAATGTATATTGGTTAATATCTGCTTTAAAACACCAAACATAAGATTGTATGAACTCTTCAAAACGATTATTTAATTTTATAAGGCAATAAAGCTATTAAATTATAATTTTCCCTGTGCAATTTTTCCCCCAGATAAAATTTTTATAGTCTAATGCAATAATTTTTTTTTCTTTTTTTGTTTGTTCCTTAATATACAGTGACATTTTTTCAAACTATTTTTTTCATTGTATATAAAAGTAACGAAACTTTTTGCCATTTTTTCCCAAATTTTTTTTTAAGAAAAAGAAAGAAAAATAGCAGTTTTTTTATTCCAGGGTTTTTAAAGTTATTAAATTTAAGGAAATATTGTTTAAATGTAGTTCTATTTGTTTACATTGTTATTATTATATGTTGCACAGTTAAAATTAAATTGAACTATTTTTCAACTAACTTCTACAAGATGAAAAATGTAATGAAAAACATATATATATATATTAAATGAAAAACATTTATCGTATTTTACAAGTTAAGAATTGCATATAATTTTTTATTCAAATGTCGACTTCAAAATTCTGTCAAGTTCACATTTAAATTACAAACAAGTTCACACAGTTTGGACAATTTGTATATGAGTAATAATTTTTTGCTTTCTTGCAATTTACATCCGACACCAACAATTTAGTTCATTTATTTTAACTTATAATCAGTTTTTATCAAGCAAATTGTTTTTCGATAGATTATGATGTACTAAATATTTAGTATAAAAATTTGATGATTATAAACTTATGTTTTATAAGATATTTTTTTTTTTAAAGAATTTTATGTTCATATTTTAGGTCCGACATCATGGAATTGCCCAGTTGTAAAAACAAAAAAAAAATTAACTAATCTAAACTAAGAAACCATGTGGTTAGATTGGAATTCTTTAAATATTCTAATTTCAAATGAGAAAAAAAAAAGAATTTTACCTAGTTTTTTTCTATAGAGTATGCAACAAGAAATTTGAAAATTTAGCGTTTGCAAATACTGATCTCATAAAAAAAATAGTGCTAATTCCAGGGATGAGATTTTTCCTCTTTTTTAGCGGATTTCCGCATTTTTCACTTTTATCTCTTAAATTTCAGCTTTTTTTTTTTTTTTTTTTTATCAAAAATTCAGATTTTCTAAAAATTTCATTTTTTTTTTATAAGTATTCCGCTTTTTCAGAAAATTCACCGATTTTTAAAAAGAAACAGAAAATTGAAACTACATAGCTACCAATCCTTTCTGATTTTTACTTATTTTACCAATCTTCTCCCCTTTTACACGCAGCAAATAAGATTTTCCGAATTTTTTAAACCGCCCTCCAAATAGATCCGATTTTCGTAGTTCAAACGACGCTGCTTCTGACAAGCTTTTTAGAGGTCCCAAGCCTGGAATCTGCTAATATCTCGATTCTTTTTCACACGATTTTAATATCAAACATTGCTTTTCATATTTGCGTGTTGCGATTCTTATTCACGTGATTTGAATATTGTACGTTGCGATTCTTATTTACCAGATTTAAAAATCTGATATTGTGATTCGTATTTACGTCTTTTTTAAAACCTATGTAACGATTCGTATTCACGCAAGTTTAAAATTCAATGTGTTGATTTGCTCATGCACTTTATAATATCAAACATTGATTTTCGTATTTATACGTGATTTTAAAATAAAGCATTGGATTCGCATTCACGCATTCTAAAAGTTATGCATCATAATTCTTATTTATGCAATCTAAAAATTACGCATCATGATTCGTATTTACGCGATCTAAAAATTATGAATCGTGATTGTATTTACGCGTTTTAAAAATTCTATATCCCAGTTTGTATTTTATCATTTTCAAAATCGTATATCTAGTTTCATATTCATGTGATTTCAAAATCCATAATTGTTATTCATATTCACGCAATTTTAAGATCAACTATCGCGATTCTTGTAAGAAGTAAATTTTTTTTAATTAGTTACTGTAAAGGTGACTGTTTTTCTAACGACGATTATTAGTATATGTAAGTGTTACAGCATCAGAGAAACTGGAAGGGAATATATTCAAAACTTACATTCTGTGCTTGCAAGGAAGAAAAAATAGGATTTGTCACAAGATATTTGAAGATGGACTAACGACTAAATATAGCAAACATAAAAGATATAGCAAACATGAAAGATATAGCAAACATAAAAGATATAGCAAACAAAAGCAATCACTTAAAAAGGGATTTAATTAAATTTTTTTTTGGGGGGGAAAGAGTCAACTCATCATAAAAATTTTTATTTATAATTGTTGTTATTTTTGCTATAAAATGCAAAATTCTTATCAAATAAAAAACAATTATCTAAACAGTTGCTGATTGTCATGTAATTTTTCAAACAAAAATAGCAATTTTTGTATGTTAAGGAGTTACTATATATTTCTACTTCACTGTTATTGATATGTTTCAGAGGGCTGTAGTTAGATTAGACTATAATATGAACATAATGATTCGGTTCATGGTTAAGTTTTTTTTTCCAATATAATTTAAAAAGTATTATTACTGATATATTTGCTGTAAATCACATAACTGTATTTATTAAAAGAAATGAAATATTAATGTATATCTCAGTAGTTTTAATTTGCTAAACCAGGTAGTTTTTTTAAGTAGTAATTGTCTCTTATGTGAACTGAGGAAAAATATAATTTCCAGCTTCATTTTTTCAATTGGTAATTTTCTTTTTTCACTAAATGTTAAGTATCAATGTAATCGTTTTTATAATAATAGATTAGTACACAATTGTATGTCAACACATTTATTACCTTAAACTGTCTGGAATTTATTATTAAAGGGTTGCGCTTGCGTAAAATTTACTATCGTGGAAATTCAGCTTTTTTGCGTTTTGGCTAATCTCATCCCTGTAATTCAAAACAAACAACATTATCTAGGCATTTGATTTTAGATATTAATTTCAAGAAAATTATATCAACGAATTTTATCAAGAGCACTCTTTAGATAAAAACACATTATAAAATGGCTCTAAATGTAATAAATATAACTATAAATGTAAATAAATATAAAAAATTTTAGATGTATAATCGCCTCGAATTTTTTTCTTTTGCTTAATGAAAATATATTGAACAGTATTTTTTCAAGGCTCTTTTTGTCACTTGTATGTATTTGCTATTTGGTACATTTTGTGCAAAAACTACTTAACTCTTTAAAAAAAATTTTTTTTCATTAAAAGCATTATTTTCTGCAAACTAAACATATAGTTTCCTCCATATCTATTCAAGATGATATATTAAAAAAAAACATTTTAAGCAAAATACCTTACAATATTGAAACTTTTCTTGTACCCACCTACACTTTAAAAAAAGAAAAAAAAACACGCTGACCTGGAAATTATTAAGATTTTTACTGGAAAAATCAGGGAAATTTATAACCTGATTTGAGTGGCCACCCTGAATATACTAATATAATACGTGATATAATAAGTATTCTAAATTTATATAATATATTGTCTAATTTATCCAATGGTCGAATTTATATTATTATCGTCTAATTTATCCAATGGTCGAATTTATATTATATATCGTCTAATTTATCCAATGGTCGAATTTATATTATATATCGTCTAATTTATCCAATGGTCGAATTTATATTATATATCGTCTAATTTATCCAATGGTCGAATTTATATTATATATCGTCTAATTTATCCAATGGTCGAATTTATATTATATATCGTCTAATTTATCCAATGGTCGAATTTATATTATATATCGTCTAATTTATCCAATGGTCGAATTTATATTATATATCGTCTAATTTATCCAATGGTCGAATTTATATTATATATCGTCTAATTTATCCAATGGTCGAATTTATATTATATATCGTCTAATTTATCCAATGGTCGAATTTATATTATATATCGTCTAATTTATCCAATGGTCGAATTTATATTATATATCGTCTAATTTATCCAATGGTCGAATTTATATAATATATCGTCTAATTTATCCAATGGTCGAATTTATATTATATATCGTCTAATTTATCCAATGGTCGAATTTATATTATATATCGTCTAATTTATCCAATGGTCGAATTTATATTATATATCGTCTAATTTATCCAATGGTCGAATTTATATTATATATCGTCTAATTTATCCAATGGTCGAATTTATGTAATCTATCGTCTAATTTATCCAATGGTCGAATTTATATTATATATCGTCTAATTTATCCAATGGTCGAATTTATATTATATATCGTCTAATTTATCCAATGGTCGAATTTATATTATATATCGTCTAATTTATCCAATGGTCGAATTTATATTATATATCGTCTAATTTATCCAATGGTCGAATTTATATTATATATCGTCTAATTTATCCAATGGTCGAATTTATATTATATATCGTCTAATTTATCCAATGGTCGAATTTATATTATATATCGTCTAATTTATCCAATGGTCGAATTTATGTAATCTATCGTCTAATTTATCCAATGGTCGAATTTATATTATATATCGTCTAATTTATCCAATGGTCGAATTTATATTATATATCGTCTAATTTATCCAATGGTCGAATTTATATTATATATTGTCTAATTTATCCAATGGTCGAATTTATATTATATATCGTCTAATTTATCCAATGGTCGAATTTATATTATATATCGTCTAATTTATCCAATGGTCGAATTTATATTATATATCGTCTAATTTATCCAATGGTCGAATTTATATTATATATCGTCTAATTTATCCAATGGTCGAATTTATATAATATATTGTCTAATTTATCCAATGGTCGAATTTATATTATATATCGTCTAATTTATCCAATGGTCGAATTTATATTATATATCGTTTAATTTATCCAATGGTCGAATTTATATTATATATCGTCTAATTTATCCAATGGTCGAATTTATATTATATATCGTCTAATTTATCCAATGGTCGAATTTATATTATATATCGTCTAATTTATCCAATGGTCGAATTTATATAATATATTGTCTAATTTATCCAATGGTCGAATTTATATTATATATTGTCTAATTTATCCAATGGTCGAATTTATATTATATATCGTCTAATTTATCCAATGGTCGAATTTATATTATATATCGTCTAATTTATCCAATGGTCGAATTTATATTATATATCGTCTAATTTATCCAATGGTCGAATTTATATTATATATCGTCTAATTTATCCAATGGTCGAATTTATATTATATATTGTCTAATTTATCCAATGGTCGAATTTATATTATATATCGTCTAATTTATCCAATGGTCGAATTTATATTATATATCGTTTAATTTAACCAATAGGATACGCGAACGTAAACAAGTGCAAGCCGATTTCAGTCGCGTAAAAAGAATAAAACTGTATAATATCACGTGATAATTAAGATTTTGCCTAGAATCGTAGAGTGCGTTTGATAACGTGGCCATGGACTGTACCAAGTCAAAATGTTTTGTTATCCATTGATGGACCAACATAATCTTGATGCAAACCATCAATAATTCCATTATCAAAAATTATAATTTTGATGGCATTAACCATCATCCCAATGTAGAAATTCGGACTGATTTATGATGGCCCAACATAAAAAAAATACAGTTTTAATGGTTTATGCCCGAGAACCAACAAAAATTTCCATTAAACCATCCTGGAAATGTACAGTTGGAATCATCGTGGATTGTTGGTCCATGAAAATCGAACCTTTCTTGATGGTTAACCAACATAGTATTAAAGTAGCATTTTCCGTCATGGAACGTTGGAAGTTTGCTGGCATATCATAATTCAATAATACATATTGGATGATGTTGAACCGTCATAAATCGCTCTGAAACCGACATAAACGCACAAAATGTTTTGATGCAACCTTCAAGAATTGTTGCGGGTGATTTGCAAAATATGTAAGAGCTTTTAAACATTCTACCAAGAGCTTTTTTCATCAAATAACATGGTGCGTAGAGTTTTTAAAAAGTGCTTAAAGGTGCCTATTTTCGATTTTTCAAGAGCCCTTCCTTAAAGGTGCTTTTTTCGTTGGGTGTTTCTAAAAAGTGCTTCATTTTCCCTTTTCGAAAATGAGATTTTTTTTTTCTTTACCGTGTCCATTTTCGCCACGTATTTTGCAAAAGTGTGCTTTTCATGTTCTAGTCAACGCTTTCACAATTTATTCATCCACAATCCATTTCGGCCTATCGTCGATCCATAGCGTATAAAATCTGCAATCATTTTACATGATTGATGAAGTACTTGCTTGAAGTATGTGCGTATAGTGAGCTGTGTTCGGTGAGATTCTACACTCTCATGTGCAACTCTGCTGCATTTTGCTAAATATTCATTTTGATAATACATAAATTTCAAGCTTCATCTTCCACCCTCTGAGATCGAACCGAAAAATCTCTCGATCATTTTTTAAAGGTTAATAATATAACCAAGACTAGTGTTTTTTGTCGAAAACTAGTTATTTTATCATTATCACCAGGGGTCTGTCCAGACATTTTGTGAAAGGTCCGTTTTTTGTGAAATTGTGAAAAAATTACTCACATTCTTTCAACCAGGGTCCGCTTTTATGAATTTGTGCAAATAGGGTCCGTTATTGCAAAAAAAAAACTTTTTCAAGGAGTGTTTAAATTGTTAAGTCATACAAGATTATGCTCAACACTGTAAAATTATAATTAACAAAATTAAATTTTAAAAAATAAACAATAATTGCTGCTTCTAAATTAGAGATGCAACATACAAATATTTGGTATTTAGCCTATACTGCTGAACGCAGAACATTAATTTCGGACGAATAATGGAAGAATCGTCTGTCGAAGACAAAACTTAATTCGTTTACATCTATCTTTCTTCTTTTCTGCCCTGGAAGGGGTTTATTCGATTAACAAAATAATATTGAAGATAAACAAATTTGTGAAGGGTCCGATTAAAAGAAAAATCATTTTGTGAAGGCTCCGTTTTTAAGTTAAAATATTTTGTGAAGGGTCCGTTTTTATGAAAAGATATTTTGTGAAGGGTCCGTTAACGGACCCAAATTTCTTCTAAACAGACCCCTGATCACGTCAAGTGTTTGAAAATTATTTTGCGTTTTGTTAATGTATATAGTGCTTAAAAATATTTTTTGAGTGCTTAAAAAGTTCCTAAAAGGTGCTTATTTTTTGGTGAAAGATTTGGCTACTCACCCTGAATAAACTAAATGATTATTGAATTGGATCTTAATTTTCTTATTAGAATGCACACCCGAATTTTATTAATGTATTTTAAACCTTTATTATTTATTTTATTATTATTTTATATTTATTATTTTTATTTTATTATCCTGCTTTTTACGTGTGCTGATATATTTTTTTAAACTGAAGTTCCTAAAATATGCATTATCTTGTGATACCATTTAATTCATAAACAATTTATTCAATTTATAAAAAAATGCGATTTTATTATATAAATTCTTTGTAAAAAAAACTAATGCTAGTATTTTTTTTTTAAGACTCAATCGTCAAATTTTTACGAAAAAAACTTTTATTTTTAAGCTGCTATTAAACATTCTTAAAGGTGCTTGTTTATGATTAACATTTCCTTTTTTTATTCGTGATTTTTTCAAAAATGGCTTAATTTTCTATCTTTTAAAAAACGATTTATTTTTTTAACCGTGTCCAATGTCGTTCTATATTGCAAAAAAAGCACGATTTTCACTGCGATATTTATTAGAAACTAGCTAATGTTCTCGAATTTTATTAATTTCATGTTTTTAAATTAAGAACTTTAAATGATAGGAAAAAAATAAATTTTTATTGCAGCACAGAACCTAACTATGATTTTTTTTTTTTTTTTTTTGGAAAGTGATCAGGGGTCTGTTTAGAAGAAATTTGGGTCCGTTAACGGACCCTTCACAAAATATCTTTTCATAAAAACGGACCCTTCACAAAATATTTTAACTTGAAAACGGACCCTTCACAAAATATTTTAACTTAAAAACGGACCCTTCACAAAATGAGTTTTCTTTTAATCGGACCCTTCACAAATTTGTTCATCTTCATTATTATTTTGTTAATCGAATAAACCCTTCCCAGGGCAGAAAACAAGAAAGATGGATGCAAACGAATTAAGTTTTGTCTTCGGCAGACGATTCTTCCATTATTCGTCCGAAATGAATATTCTGCTTTCAGCAGTATAGGCTAAATACCAAATATTTGTATGTTGCATCTCTAATTTAGAAGCAGCAATTGTTGTTTATTTTTTAAAATTTAATATTTTTAATTATAATTTTACAGTGTTGAGCATAATCTTGTATGTCTTTACAATTTAAAAACTCCTTGAAAAAGTGTTTTTGGGAATAACGGACCCTATTTGCACAAATTCATAAAAACGGACCCTGGTTGAAAGAATGTGGGTAATTATTTCACAATTTCACGCAAAACGGACCTTTCACAAAATATCTTTTCATAAAAACGGACCCTTCACAAAATATTTTAACTTGAAAACGGACCCTTCACAAAATATTTTAACTTAAAAACGGACCCTTCACAAAATGATTTTTCTTTTAATCGGACCCTTCACAAATTTGTTCATCTTCATTATTATTTTGTTAATCGAATAAACCCTTTCCAGGGCAGAAAACAAGAAAGATGGATGTAAACGAATTAAGTTTTGTCTTCGGCAGACGATTCTTCCATTATTCGTCCGAAATTAATATTCTGCGTTCAGCAGTAGAGGCTAAATACCAAATATTTGTATGTTGCATCTCTAATTTAGAAGCAGCAATTGTTTTATATTTTTTAAATTTTAATTTTTTTAATTATAATTTTACAGTGTTGAGCATAATCTTGTATGTCTTTTCAATTTAAAAACTCATTGAAAAAAAATTTTTTTTGCAATAACGGACCCTATTTGCACAAATTCATAAAAGCGGACCCTGGTTGAAAGAATGTGAGTAATTTTTTCACAATTTCACGAAAAACGGACCCTTCACAAAATGTCTGGACAGACCCCTGCATATAATCAGTGCTTGATTACCCCTTAGGCCATAGCCTCGAGCCCCCAATGATAAGGGGCCCCCTTAAAATGGATTTTTCGAAAATAAATTTTAAAAAAATTAGGAAAAACAATGATATAAAAAAAAAATCAATTTCAAATATATATTAATAAAATACTATAATTTTTTTTACATAATGTTAATCATATTTATTTATTGCTTATTTTAGTTATTATTTATAAGTATTATTATATATAAATACTTTTATATTTGAATAAGTAAAAAAATATACCGGAAAATCATTTTATTAGCATTAAATTATTAAATAATAAATAATTAAATTATAAAAATTATTATATAGAAAATTATTTTACCATATGTTAACCCATTGAACGTAAACAAGTGTAAACAGTCTCGTAAGAACAATAAAGCTGTATAAAAACAAAAGTAAAGCTGTGTAAAAACAATAAGCTAAGTATAAAGAGAGAAGAAATGAGATGCCTTAACTAGATAAAGTAGTCACAGTCGCCATTTTTTTCCAACTATCGTCAGATTTGGCGTATCAAGTCACCAAGCTCTAATCTGGAGCATTCAGTACTTGAATTCAATACTTTTTTTCTCTTGATTATTAATAAAAAAATGTCTTTATATTTAGGAGTCGACGTCCAGCAAGAGGAGGCGCACTAAAGCCGAGCAGAAAGAAGTAAGTAATAACCTTCTCGAATACAACAGTTTTACTCTATAAATGATTTTTTATATTTTTTATGCCTGCACAGGGGTCTGTCCAGGGCAAATTTACTGCCGTTGAGCGGCAGTTTCACAAATTCAATTTCAGGAAAAACGGTAGTCTCACAAAATACTTTTAACATATTTTCGAAAAATATTTAAATATTTTTGAAAGTATTTACTGATTTTACCATATTTTTGTGCTGATTTTTTAATATAATTTTTAAATTTCACGAACTATGTCAAAGTTTTCACAAAATAGGTACCTCTAAAAAAAACCTAGACAGACCCCTGCGGGCAATTTTTCTGAGATAAGCTCGATATGCTGAAAGGGTACACTAAAGTCATAAGTTTGGAAAACACTGTAGTACCAGGGGTCTGTGTAGAAGAAATTTGGGTCCGTTAACGGACCCTTCACAAAAAATCCTTTCATAAAAACGGACAATTCACAAAATGAGTTTTCTTTTATTCGGATCCATCACAAATTTGTTCATCATCATTATTGTTTTGTTAATCGAATAAACCCTTCCCAGGAAGAAAGACAGATGTAAACAAACTAAATTTTGTCTTCCGCAGACGCTTCTTTCTTTATTCGTCCGAAATGAATATTCTGCGTTCAGCAGTATAGGCTAAATACCAAATATTTATATGTTGCATCGCTAATTTAGTAGCTGCAATTGCTGTTTATTTTTTTAAATTTAATTTTTTTAATTATAATTTTACAGTGTTGATCATAATATTGTTTGCCTTTACAATTTAAAAACTCCTTCTCAAAGTTTTTTTTGCGATAACGGACCCTATTTGCACACATTCACAAAAGCGGGTCCTGGTTGAAAGAATGTGATTTAACGTTTATTTTATATTCACGAATTACGAGTCATTTTTTCACTATTTTACGAAAACGGACCCTTCACAAAATGTCTGGATAGATCTATGATAACATTTCAAGTTATGTTTACTGTGAAGTTATACCTAGAAATTAGTGCAGTTTTTTTATTTTGATGACTATAAAATTCCCTATGTGTAGAATATTTGGTACATTATCATTTTGGTACATGCATAAATTATTATGAAATTTATATTATTTTGTAAATTCTACTGGATTTTTTCTTATCCATGTAGGCAGCTATGTTTTTATTTTTTGTGGAAAACTATGCATCCCTTTCCCCCCCCCCCCCAAACTTATTCCCCATTCTTTACATGTACGTTGAGAATACAAGATGCAATAATGTGTTAAATCTCTTTAGATGCGTCAGCTTCGAATCGACCGATTCCTGAGCCAAACGGAGGAAGGTGAGGATGATTCAAGTTCTGATTCAGTCTCTGAATCAGATTCTGATTCAGTATCTGAATCCAATTCTGATTCAGTCTCTGAATCAGTTTCTGATTCAGTCTCTGAATCAGATTCTGAGTCAGTTTCTGATTCAGTCTCTGAATCAGTTTCTGAGTCAGTTTCTGAATCAGTTCTTGAATCAGTTCCTGCACCAGTTGCTGCTTCACCCCCAACTCCACCTCCCGTCCGGTCCAGGAGTAAGTTATTTATTTGTTTATTTATTTTATCTCAAGGCTATTCCAGCTGAAAATAAACTGCAAAAAATATACAAAAAAAGCAGTTTGAAGACTGTTGATTTGGCCAATTTCGCTTCAGAATTTTCGAAAGTGGAAACACTGCAGCAGAATTACTGCAGTTAATAAACTGAAGTATAATTTTTAAATGTCTAATTTTAGTCCTACTTAAAACTATGTATCAAAATCTTACTTAATATACATTATAATTCATATAATACATTATAATTCAAGTATGTATTTTGTGAATTATTCTTTTATGAATATAGACAGTGTACGTTATCAATGTTTAGAATGTTTACCTAAATATAAGAAATTAATATATAATCAAAAAGAAAAAAAAGACATAAAAATTATACAAAGTTGAGTTAGCAACGAGGAAAGCAAGCTTGAAGACATCAAACTCTTTCAATTTTACAATACAAGCAAATTAATTTGCAGAATAAACACGGATTTAAAGTTACAGTTTTTTTTTCATGGTTTTTAAAAAGACCTCACTTAAACTACTGTATAATTTAGTAGACAATAACTAAAAGTTTTTTTTGAAATAAATTACTGATAAATTACTTCACATTGACTGCAAAATAGCTGCAGTGCTTTTACAGTCAAGATTGCACTGCAAAAAATCTGCTTTAAACTCTAGAAAGGCTACAAAATTACTTCAATTTCGTAGAAAAACTGCAGTTTATTTTTAGCTGGGATTTTTCACTTCGAAAAAAAGAATCTTTTTCTCAGAATTTCTTTTCATAATTTCAAGCAATTACTTTCATAAACTTTTGTCATACCGTCAAACGTCGCAGAAATAAAATAACGGAGATTTTACCAACCGACACAATATTGGTTTTACGACTACTGATGTTCAGCTCCGTAGCCTTGTAATTTTGAACCTCATCCAGAAGACGAGAACTCCTGAATCATGTACTGAGTGAAATTTGCTCCCGCGTGTAACGTAGTGAGGATAACCACGAAAACCTCACACGGTTATCCTAACGGCAAGCGAACTCTTAACCCATGATCTGAGGATATTTTACGTCAGCCCTGCGGATGGTGAAAACTGGAGAAATGTTCGTATCCTGATCTATGGCAGAATAATCGACAACTTCCGGGCAGTGACTTTGCAAACTTTGAAAAAACCTCACAGAAAGTCAACCAATACAGAAAAATTTGAGAATAAACAGGAGATAGTCTTAAAATACTGCGTTAAAAAACATGAGACTTGGCAGGTATGCATTAACAACCGCATCTCTCGACCACTCCTTCCTGTCTTCAGTATCAGGACTCTATTTTCCAAATTATGGCTATACCCCTATTTTTTGATAGTCAAAAATACAAAATACAGTCGGACCCATACTTAACCCCTTCCTTCTCGGTCCCGTGAAAATGACGGGGTGAGTTTTCGCTCGCTATTTCTCGCTCCCGTGATATTGACGGGCTGGAGTGTTCAGTAGTAATGCGTCAATAAGAATAAAACTAATCCATTTCGTTTGCCCGGAAAAAATTTTATTACTCACTTTACGCACCCTATAGCAGTACCAGGATATTTTTAAGGTAATTGTAAGTGGTTTATTTTAAACTAGATACTAGCACTAATAAAATACGTGTATTTGGCAAAATACACACTTTTATGACCGTTTTCTTGAAAATTAACCGATCATTAAGGGGTTGCTAAATCCCGATAAAAAGTTCGTTATAGGAAAAATTAGTTAAATTCACCATTTGAAATACAACACAAAACAGGTTTTTAATTCATAAACGCTAGACATTAGCAATTGATACACCTCTATCTTGTAAATTCTTATGTATTATCGCATTGTTTCAAATTATTTTAACCTTCTATCTGAAGATTTGGTGATATCTTTATCATTTCCGTCTTCCGCACATTTTTTTGCTGTAGTGTTTTTATTTTTCACACTGTCCCAAAATATCCGATTCAGTTATGTTTGTATGGTTGCAGCTTCAGAAAAGCAATAAAAAGAAAATAATTCATCAATAGATTATCATTCATTTCGTGGTTTTCTCTTAGCTGTACCCATATGAAGTTCTTCTAAAGGAATGTCAGCCTTGTCCTCTACTTTTTACACATTCGCCACGCTGACTAAGAATTCAGCTTTAGCAAAAATGTTACGAATTTGTACGATCTGTAACATCATAGTTCTATGCTTTAGAAATTTCTGTTTTTGCTTTATCGTAAATTGATTTTTGGCATGGATTCTTGTATGAAATGCAAGCAGACAGAGAAAGGAATTTTTACTGCTTTCTCTTAAGGTGGCTGCGAAAATCAATCTTAAGGTCATTTCCCCCTATAAAATGCATTCAACAAGTTTGAAATGTTCTGAAATATTCTAGGAAATAGGGAAAGTGAATCTCAAAGAAAAGTTCGTTAAATAGAAAATCCACTTTTGTGTTTGGTCAATTACGAAGAAATTTCCAAAATGTTCTTGGTTCCTCGAAGAAAAAAAAATCGCAAAATGGAAGCTCGTTAAATAGTCTGGCAGTACCAAAGTTGCCACAGGCGACTAAAAGGCAACTATTTTCGACCTGAGGCGACTATGGCAACTTTTTTTGCATGAAAAGCCTTAGAAAGCAACTATTTTCAGGAAACGGAGACAATAGGGAGACTTTTCTATGCTCCTAGGTTGTTTTTTATGACATAACTTGAGTTGCGGCCCTCGGTATTTTTTGAACACTATGAAATTTTTTTTTCTTAAAAAATTTTGATTTACCACTTTTTAATTCAAATTCGATTTATCACAAAAACGACTAAAAAAATTCGATTTATCACTTTTTAATTTACTCAATTGGCACAGATTCCGTTGTAAATCTATTTTGTTCCTCGATCGCCTTTTCAACAGTTATTTGCTACGAAATTCTGCATGATTTTGAAAAACCCAATTTTTAATATATTACGATGCGAGAATTTCAAATTTGAATAATCACTTTTCACAATATATATGTGTATATATATATTTGCTAGATGAATTATTGTTTACACTGAAATTTTTTTTAGTAAAAGTATGTTTTTTTAATGAAAATTTTTTTAAGTGATTTCTAGTAATTAAAAGTATTTAATTTTCTGCAAATATATTAATTTTTTTGATATAAAAATTTAGTGCTGGAGCACTAATGTTTGCATCAATTATCATATTTGCTACATGACTAAATGGATCATGGTATATGGCAATTAAGTCATTTAATAAAATTTTAGTCACGTTCTTGTTCTTATTTAGGCAACTATTTTCATGCTTTAGGCTACTAAAAGCAACTATATTGTTCATGTTTTACTGTGGAAACCCTGCAGTACGCTTTTTCCACAAATGATTTATATTCCAAGCATTTTTTACAAATTCTAAAATGAATTTTTCCCCCCCACAGAACCTCGAAGCACTCGGCTGCAGATGCTGCTAGGAGACCTGCCTGCCCCACCCAGCACCACAAATGACGAGGGGCCTGTATCATCGCGGACGCGAGAACATCCCCCCGTCAACTACTATGAAACAAGACTGCGCCCCCTCAGGAGGAGGAGGTAAGTCTTTTTTCTAAAAAAAAAAAAAAAAAAAAAAAAAACTTCATATAGCTCAAGAATTTTTATTTATTTTCACATTAGTGACTTTTAACTAAGGAATAATTAACTAATAAAGCAAAAATCTGTAGCCTGCAATTAAATGGTTAGGGTTTTAGTGGCTTTGTGTAAAGCATTATTTCTCATAAAACTTTTTTTTTTTGCTAACACTTCTATGCGTAACTTTTTTTTTTATAATACAAATTTTTTAAAAATTGTTTTGTATAAAACCTGATATTGATTGAATGGCGCCTCTGGCGCGGCCCTAAAAGGCCCGTAAGTCGACTGAATCTAGACCTCTGGCGTGGCCCTAAAAGGCCCGTAAGTCTGAATGAAAGGGCAACCAAGTTGAATGATGTATGCATGTGGTGTGAAAGTTGAATGTTGTTGTCAGGTTTTTTACAGCTTTTTTTTTTCTTTTTTTTCTTCTAAATTTTAATAAATCATAGAATGTTTAGGTTAATTAATTTGCAATAATTAAAGAATAATATTAAACTTTTTATTATTACTGGAATTAATATTATTTAACAATAAAGCTGAACTAAAATTAAAATTCTTAAGTATTTATAAATTTTTTTTAGTTTTAAAATGCGAGAAAAATTTAAAAAATTCCATTGTCTATATTTTTTAAACATAATTTCAACGAACCTGTTAAAATGCTTTGCCCAGGGGTACTTAAATCCTAACCATTCAACTGCAGGGTACAGTTTTTTGCCTTGTAAGTTAATTATTTGTTTGTTAAAAGTCATTAATGTGTTAAAATTACTAGATAAGGCTAAAAAGGAATATTCTTTAAAAATAATACACAGTTTTCTGATGTCTCAGATAGATAATCAGCGTTTTGAAAAAGTGCTTAAAGGTGCTTATTTTTTTAGTTACGTTAGTTAGTTTTTTAGTTAGTTTAGTTAAAAACCCTTAAAAGTGCTTCAGGGTTTGTAAAAAGTGCTTAGTTTTCTATCTTTGAAAAAAAAAATTTTTTTTCTTTGTCGTATCGATTGTCGTTCTAAATTACAAAAAATTCACGATTTTCACAAGTTTCCCTGCAATATTTATCAGAAACTAGTTTTTTTTTATATCCTGATTATGTAAAGTGTTTTACTTTATAGATTTTATGTTTATAAATTAAGAACTTGAAATGATAGATTTTTTTTTTTTTATAACTGCGCAAATCTTAATAATGATGTTTTTTTTTAGAGTCATTAAAAATATTTTTGAGTGCTTAAAAACTACTTAAAGGTGCTGTTGAAAAATCTGTTGAAGTTTGTTTGAATCTGTTGATCTGTTGAAAAATCTGACTACACCCCCTGGAAAAATTTTTTTTACCAGAGCAACACATTCGAGGTTCACGTTAAGTTGAACAGCCTTATTTTCTTTAAATACATTCCTTTAGGGGGGGGGACTTTTCGGATCAAATAAAATAATTTTTTTTAAATGTGTAATATTTTCATTATTCTAATATTAAGGGCTATATTCTCGCATTTTGTAGGGGAAAATACACTCGGACTTTTTATAAAAGGGTTTCTAAATGCTCACTTTCATTTCGTTGTTGTAATAAATAATATCATACTAAAAATATCGGATATTGAAACTTTATGGAAATCAATTTTTTTTTTTATCCTGATTATGTAAAGTTTTTAATTTTATTGATTTTATGTTTATAAATTAAGAACTCTAAATGATAGAAAATGTTTTTTAAAAAAATGCGTTGAAAAATTTAGAATGAAATTTTTAACATTTAGGTGAATTTAGAATGAAAAAGAAAACGAAATTTTTTACTTCATTAATCTTTATATTTCATTGTTCTCAAATGAGAATAGAAAAAAAACATTTTTATTTTTTCCACTCGGATGCGCGAGAAAGGCATCTTTTGGATATAATTTGGAAGAAAAGATAAAATCCTTAGAAAATTTCTGCAGAAAAACAAAACAAAAAATTTTTACTTCCTAAAAGAAATATCTTTCTGCAAGAACTCTGTAACGTTCTGCTACAATGCCCCCACGATTGCGCCACCGGGTCAGGAGGTAGATTTAAAAAGAAAATATGTTTATGCAAAAAAAAAATTCTTTCTGCTTTTATTATTTTTATTTAAAAAAAAAAACATGTTTCCAATACTTTACTTCTTTGCTAAGCAAACAGTTTTAATTTTATTTTGATAAGAAAACATGTAAACACATGCTAGTTTAAATTTTTTTCTTAAAAAAATATGTGATACAAGTATCTTTTTTATTTTTAAGCACTAACTAAAAGTGTCTATAGCATTATAGAGGCAAGTTTACTTTTATAATAATGTATTCATAGGATTATAGGCTGAATAATAATAAACCCAAAAATAAGCTGAAAGCCTCAGTGTTTTGGCATAATAATCTGAGGCAAGCTTTTATATTAAGTGAAATTAAATAGTAAATTTTCTATTCAGTTGCTTCAAATTTTAAAAATGGAAACAGCAACAGTGCTAAAGTTGAATGCCGTTCATATTTAGAAGATATCAATGTTGAAAAATTGTAAAAAAAACTGATACAAAGATAAAAACTTTGCTTATTATTTCACACATACTCATTTTGTGAGTATATTAAATATATTTCAGTAAATCTTTCAGAAACAGTCATGCAAATTAACACATTCATCTTGCTTGTTCAAATAAACAAACAAACAATGCATTACATTAAAAAAAGAATGTGATGCTTTACAATATATATATATATATATATATATATATATATATATATATATATATATATATATATATATATATATATATATATATATATATATAAATTATTTATATGCTTATATTTATAAAATTTTTTTATCTGATTTGTTATATACTTTATTTGGAAGAGATTTCAATGTATCTCTTGATCAGTTTTATTATAAAAATATCTGGGTCGACATACTTATATCGATGAATGTGATAATTTCTGCAGAATAAATTTTTTTCCTTCTTAATATTCTAAACTTTCTTCAGGATGTTTGTAAATGTTTTGTACTTAGCTTCAGAGAGTAAAATTGCATTACATATTTTTTTCAACAAAAATTATTCTTTATTTTATTTTTATATATCAATGACTTGCAAACGCTGAATGAGAAATTCTTTTGGAATTTTCTATGTTAAATTACTGTTTCATATTTAAGAGTGCAAATTGTTTTTATTTGTGAAATTGTATAAAATTTAAAGCCCTTTGCTATCCCTTGGAATGGCTTGTTAAAACTGGAGAAGTTTTGAAAAACTGAATTCGAATTAATAATTGAATTAGATAATTGAACTCGAACTCAGTCTACGCATGTTCCAGAATTTTTCGTATCATGTGAAATGGGGTCTTCCTTGTGTCTTCGGAAAAACAAAATCTGAGAAAAATTGAAGGTTCTGTACTTTCCATGTTGAAGAAATAAGAACTTGATATGTCCAGGCAAAGTGTGCCAAAACCTCTGGCAGTAGGAAAGAAGGTGACGGGATGATCTTGGCATGTTAGGTGTCTGAAAACAGATGCCTTGGATAGATTGTGATCATCGCTGTCTGCGTCGTTGAGACTGTCAAAGAAGGAGTCCGTGTTCCTCATCGATGTTTTCCATGTTGAAGAAATGATAACTTGATATGTCCAGGCAAAGTGTGCCAAAACCTCTGGCACTAGGAAAGAAGGTGACGGGAAGATCTTGGCATGTTAGGTGTCTGAAAACAGATGCCTTGGATAGATTGTGATCATCGCTGTCTGCCTCGTTGAGACTGTCAAAGAAGGAGCCTCATCGATACTTTCCATTTTGAAGAAATGAGAACTTGATATGTCCAGGCAAAGTGTGCCAAAACCTCTGGCACTAGGAAAGAAGGTAACGGGATGATCTTGGCATGTTAGGTGTCTGAAAACAGATGCCTTGGATAGATTGTGATCATCGCTGTCAGCCTCGTTGAGACTGTCAAAGAAGGAGTCCGTGTTCCTCATCGATCCATTTTGAAGAAATAAGAACTCGATATGTCCAGGGAAAGTGTGCCAAAACCTCTGGCACAGAAAGATCTTGGTTTGTTAGGTGTGAGAAAACTGATGCATTGGGTGGACAATGACCATTGCTGTCTGGAACGGCCTTGGCCTCGTCGATATTGTGGTTCCTCATCGAACCATGTTGAAGTTTCATGGACAGTTGAATTCATTCTTATTGAACACTGTTGTGAACTTCTGATGTCCAGGGCAAACATTGCTCTTCAGTATCCGTGCTCCTGATCTCATACTCATGATGAATCATGATACTCGTGAAGGACAGCAAAATAAGAGAAAACAAGAGGATGCAGAATATAATCTTTGCCTGTTGGAAATACTGGAATGACTGCTCAATATTGGATCGAATCACCTATGTAATATGGAAGGTGCCCATTGCAAGAACTGACTCATGATATTGGATTTTTATGTCTTCCTCGCTTCTTATGACAATTCTTAGGACATTGTTATTTTATCATGTTTCTAGCCATGCACCCTTGGTTTCTGCAGAAAAGCAGTATTAGTGCAGTCAACTGACAATCTCATTTGTATTTTCCCGTCATTCTCAATCAATCTCATATGTATTCCCGTTTATTGTAATCTTAACCAAGAACTACTTGTTCTCTTTGTCAAAACTTGATATGATTGTACATTAAAATACAGTTTGCATACAAAAAAAAATTGGAAAAAAAAGTATTTAAAAAAAAAAAAAAATTTAAAAGTGAAAAAAAAAAAAAAGAAAAAAAAAATTAAAAAAAAAGTAGAAACTAAAAGAAATAAAAAAATAAAAAAAATAAAAGAAATTTTTAAAAAAAAGTGAAAAATGAAAGAAATTTAAAAAAAAAAAAAAAAAAAAAAAAATGAAATGCAAACTAAATATTGTTTATTTTTCCTAATTATGCTATATTCAATTTTATTACCTCCTAACTTCTAATTGTTGTCATATTCTTATGCCATGAATAACTGTTGAGTTTGCAAGTCATTTGATATTTTCAGCATTTTTTTTACTCTCATTTCCAAGGTATTTAAAGTTGAATTAATAGTTTGCAGATAGCAAAGCAACAATTTTTAATTTTTTTTTCAATTTTATAAATTTATTTCATTAATTCAAAATAATTTTTTTCTTCATTTACTTTTTTTAAATCCATTAATTCAATAAATTTTGAGGAAATGATATATATAACATAATGAATAAATGCTACAAATTGAACAAGACAGGAAAGAATAATGTTTTTATTACTTTCTTCAGTGCCAAATCTGAATTATTGTTAATATTTTGAAATTCTTAACTGGTATATAATAATGCTTAATAGGTTAGATAAAATTAGATATTAACCCTTAACTGTCGGAAAATATTTCAAGTTTATTTTCTTCTAAGTTTGTAACTTTGGACTGAAAATTTCTATAGTAAATATTCATTCTTAAAGTATTATTAATAATTATTATGATGATAAAATTGCGATATTAATTATATAAGTTATTATAATTACATAACTAATTGAAAGTATGAAAATGATAAAAAAGTGGTAAAGATTATAAAAAAATTTTTACTACCATATTCACTTCGTAGGGCTTGGTTCCCATTGATTCGTTAAGGGTTAATTCTGAAATATATTTATTTAATTCACTCAATAATTTAATATTTTAGTCAATTTGTATCTTTTTATCAAAAAAATAATTATAATTATTTATTAAATTTTTCACCGAATTATCAGTTTCTTATTTATCATCTTAAATCATTTAAGGTTTGTACTGAAATATATTTCTTAAATCATATATTTTAACATCAAAAATTTTTTTTTTAAATCAAGATTAGTGAATATTAATAAAACGTCTATGAATCTCATATGACTCATTATCCATAAATTAAAAGAAAGTACCAAATTTTTTAAAATCTTTGAATCAGTTTTGAATTTTTTTTTCAACATTTGTAGTCAGTCTAATCAGCTAGAATATTTGTTGATACTTGGTTAAAATGTAACTAAGTGGTTGGTTAATGTAAATATTAGTTTACTCGTGGGGAAAACTTTAATTTTTATTATTCAGTTTTAATCCTAAATAAATGAATACTTAATATTTTTAAAATCAATTTTTTTTTTCAAAATATTTTCAATTTTTAAAATAGGAAAATAAAAACATAAATAATTCAATGAAACAATTCAGTGAAATGAGTGCAAATGAGTTTTGTTAAACTTTACTTATTTTTATTACTCCAAAATAAAGAAAATATCAGACGAAATAATAAAACTGAATTTTTTTTTTCAGAAAAATATTTAATTTTAAAATTAAAATTTCAAATATATACCAAATGTAAAATCAAATTTCAAGAAATGAAGAAAACAATTTGGAAACATGTTTTTTTATCTTTGTTTTTTTTACATTAAAAATAGTTACATGTTTTGTGCATATAAAGTGAAAGAAAACAATTTATGAACGATTTTTTTTAAACGATGATTTCTTTCTAAAGCTTTCAAAGAAGATAAAAACAATAATTTTTTCAAATTAAATTTTAAAAAAATATATATACTTCTGTAACTAAGCAAAGCATGAAATATTTTTTTCGTTCATTTATTTTAAGCTTTCAGTTTTTGTATTTCAGTTGATTTAATTCTAAAATTCAGAATTAAAGTAAAAATTTGAAAAATTCTTCGCAACTTTATTTAATAACACGTGTCATTTCTATCAAAATATAGAGAATTATGAAAATTACTGACTGAAATTATACAACAATGAATGGGATTGTAAAAAGAAACTTAAACATTAGTAGTGAGATCGAAAACTTTTGTTAACTATTGAATTCCACTTGAAACTTGAATTGAAGGCTGTTCAGCATACAATTTTAACTTCATTGTGTTCTAAAAAAAGAAAATTACTTGTTATTTAGTTCCTTTAGCTAAAGGTACCTACTTGTTTTTGTTTTTTTCGAATCAATTTTTCTCTAAGAGCTGTGCATCGGACCCCAGTTCATTTAATCCTTTATAGGAAAATTATATGTTTATCGTTAATTAATTAATGGTGTTCCTGCCTTGTCGGGGCGGTGGGACTTGCGTGTGTAGCTCGTAGTCCGGAGGGCTATGCCGGATGTAGCTTGCTACGGGTAGGGTTTCCTAAGCCGGACAGGCCGAAGGGTAGGTGCCAGACGAAAAAGAATACCAACACGAGCTAAGGTAGACCTCTACTTATATGATGCCCGGATCAGCAGAAGCTGCATCTCCTCCTTATCACTTCGTTGACGCAGAACCTATTAATTTTTGAACTAAGCACTTCTTACAGAGTTCAAACATATTTCAAAATGTTGCTTTTAGGAATGTTTTTGTTTTATTTATTTATTTATTTTATTTTTATTTTTTTATGATAAGATCTAAAACATGAAGGGGATACACTTTGGATCATTTTCATACCCGATTCAAAAGTTTAAATATTTTAAGATTCATTTAAAGTTGAGATGAAGAAAAAAAAAAAATAAATAAAAAAATAATAAATAAAAAAAATAATTAAAAAAAAAAAAAAAAAAAAAAAAAAAAAAAGAATTTTGTTAGAATTGTGTTTTGAAAATTTATAAATACTTCTGATTTCTTTTAAAAACAAATTTAATTTTCAGAATTTATCGCTTACTTTTAATATATAAATTTAGAAAATAACTTAAAATTGCCAATTCAGTTTTTTGAAGTATTTTTTCTAATGGAGACAATTGTTTATATATATTTTTTCTTAAACTATTGTAGGACAATGCTGTGTGTGGGAAGTTACTCTAAAAATTACTTATTTTCGCACTTGCAACTTATGTCATAAATTTGGAAAGTGTTGACATGTTTTTAAATACTTGTTTGGATTTCAGTTACATATAAAAAGGTTTTGAAAAATTAAAAAAAAAGAAAAAAGTGACTGTCGCAAACTTATAACCAACATGTCTATTTGACTTTAAGTTCTAAAATTAGAATTTTTTGTTAAAAACTTTTGAAAACAGAGGTGCCAACTATTGCATTTTATCGGTAATTTTCACGATTTCATAGCTGCCAACTCTACAGGATTTTACCAGCTTCTCTTGATCTACTGGTTTAATAAAAACTTTCCTGGTTTTTGTACATTTTGGAAAAATCCCTAAAATAGGGTAAGTTTCCTAAAAAAAAATCCATATTTAAATGGATTTTTTCGCACAAATTATTGCTTGCTTGAATATATAAATAAGTATTACAAATACATAATGAAGCAAGCCTCATTTATTGAAAGAAATCAATTAAAAACTCTTTGTACTAAAACGTTCAGTTTATTTAATTTTCAGAACTAGTTTTTTAAATTAACTGGAAAAATCTTTTTGATAAATTAAATGCCTATTACTGTTCAAAATCATGAGTTAACATATAGCGTAGCATTTCAAGCATATTTAATGGCAATCAAAGCTGGAAAATATTTTTATATTTTGATGACTGAAAATTCCTTATGTGTAAAAGATTTGATACATAATGCAGCAAATAAATATTAATTCGTAAAATCTACTGGATTTTTTTCCTATCTATATTGGCGTATGCACTTTAATCAAATTATATGGAGGTTAATTTGAATTTCGTAAATGCTAATTGTAAATATTTTTGTGTATATATTGTATATATATTTGTGTTTTGATGGAAAGTTGGTACCTCTCGTTTTCATTTAAGGTGTTGAATCTTGGGCTATTTGAAGTTTTTAGAATCTGTACATTTATTTCTTTGAATCTGTTTATATATTTTTCAGGGTGTGTAGCGTTTTTAAAAAGTGTTTAAAGATGCTTATTTTCAATTTTTAAAAGCCTTTAACTGTGCTATTTTTCATTGGAAGTTCTTAAAAACTGCTTTGATTTTTCCTTTTCCAAATTAAAATTTTTTCTTTACAATCTTAAAAATTTTTTGCATAAGTAATTATTAATTTACAAAATAGAATGAGCCACTTAATAGTAAAGAAATTTAAAATTGCTCATAAATTGTTTTTTATGATGGCTGATAGAGAATGAGCCACTCAGTTATGAAGAAATATGGAAAATTGCACATAAGTTGTTTTTTTTATGATGGCTGATAGAGAATGAGCCACTTAGTTGTGAAGAAATATGGAAAATTGCACATAAATTGTTTTTATGATGGCTGATAGAGAATGAGCCACTTAGTAGTGAAGAAATTTAAAATTGCACAAAAAGAGTTCTTTGTCAGAAACTATTTCTTTTATCATGATCATGAAAAGTCTGAAAAGTATTTTGCATTTTTTTAATATATATTTGAAGAACTTACATCAATAGAAAGAAAACATTTATTAGTGCGCATATCCCAATTTTGTTATTTTTCTTAAACTGTTTGAAAATATTTTTTAAGTGCTTAAAAGGTGCTTATTTTTTGTTTAAAAATTTGGCTACGCACCCTGTTTTTTTGAATTTGTAAAGTTAATATTATTGATGTAAATAGTAATGATATTGTGAAGTAAAATGTTAATGTTTATTAAAATGCATCTTTATTAATTATTCTTGCATTCATCATCATCAATGGCTCGACAGTCCAGGGTAGGCCTTGGCCTTCACAAGAAGTTTTTTCCAGGCTAACCTTTTTCCTGCTAGTTTTTACCAGTTAATAGTTTTTAAGACCAAAAGGTCTTTTTTTAGGTCATTTATCCATCTCAAATTCTGCCTGCCTCTTTTCCGTGTGCCAACTGGTCTGGCATTGGAAACTCTTTTTGTGGTACGTTCTTTGTTCATTCTGATAACGTGGCCATTTTATTCTTTGCAGTTTAATAATCTAGTATTGGTGCTCACATTTTAGTAAAGGTGAACATAATTTTTCCAGCCTTTTTTAGTATCATTAAAAAAGGTGTTTTCTTTTTTCATTTTAAATAATCATAAAAGTGATAACATAAATGTTTCATTTGAAATGCTTCAATAGAAAGTTTTAAAGTTATTCATATGCATTTTTCCTCATATTTAATGCCCTGAAAAGAAATATCTTTCAGTTCTCTGTTAATCTTAAATATTTTCTTTACAAAGCATGTGGAAATAACGTTAAATGCCGATTTAACGTTTTTTTTTTTTTATGTAGAATTTATTTCCTTTACATTTCATTAACGTCAATTTTGAAGCAGACTCGAAGATATAAAGTGACTATGATTTTAATGGTAGTTGAAGTTTGTCATCATTGACTGTTACATAAACATCTTAATTTGGATGTAATAAAATGATCTCAGAGAAAATGAATAAAATCGTTTCAGAGAAAATGAATAAAATCGTTTCAGAGAAAAGGAATAAAATCGTTTTAGAGAAAATGAATAAAATCGCTTCAGAGAAAATGAATAAAATCGTTTCAGAGAAAATGAATAAAATCGTTTCAGAGAAAATGAATAAAATCGTTTCAGAGAAATTGATTGATTAAATATTGAAAATGGCCATAATTCAAAAAATAAAGAAGAAAAGAAATCTCTTAAAAGATAACATTCTGCACATCGAGAATTTTAGATTGGGAATAATATTCAACTGTTGAGACTGAATTGGTTCCCAACGGGCAGTTAGGAGCATGGAGAAGAGATCCAAGGTTGACGACAGTGACGTATGTATTCAAAACGTACATCACAGTGACGTATGTATTCAAAAATAAAATGACATTGCCCGATTAAAATGCATAATACTTAAAAATAAATGTTAAATTATTTTTCAAAAAAAATTCTGTAAGATATTTAAATTTTTTGCTAAAGAAAAGGAATACAATTGAGTATGAAATAATCCTAATAGTAATTGAGAAAATTGGTAATGCTTTCCTAAGAATATATTTTTTTATATCTTATTCAATGATCTGCAAAATATCTTTGCTAATCTTAACCCTTAATTTGGTTAGTCCAACAATAATAATCATTGAATGAATCATAATAGTTAAGCAACATTAATGAAACCGAATTGTTGGTAAACCATCAATACGACTATACAACATCTCCCATTATATTTTGATAGTTGTTGGTCCAACAATAAAAAAACATAATTTGCTGGTTGACCATCATAATGGTGAACAACATCTTCCATCTTATTTTGATGGTTGTTATTGGTTCAACAACAATATAACATGGTGGTTGAACCATCATACTAGAAAAACAACATGTTCCATCTTAGAAGTACATTTTTGTCTTTATTAGAAAGACTAATCTTTTTCCATACATAAAAAAGGAAAAAAAGAAAAAGTATTCCCGTATGTAAAAAATAAAAAAGGGGGAGGAGAATTATCTTAAACGTATATTTTTGTCTTTATTAGAAAGACTAATCTTTTTCCATACGTAAAAAAGGAAAAGAACTGTCTTAAACGTAAATTTTTTTCTTTATCAGAAAGACTCATCTTTTTCCTTGCGTAAAAAAGGGAAAAAAAAGAAAAGAGGGAAAAGAACTATCTTAAACGTATATTTTTGTCTTTATTAGAAATACTCATCTTTTTCCATACAAAAAAGGAAAAGAACTATCTTAAACGTAAATTTTTTTCTTTATCAGAAAGACTCATCTTTTTCCTTGCGTAAAAAGGGGGAAAAAAAGAAAAGACGTAAAAAAAGAGGGAAAAGAACTGTCTTAAACGTATATTTTTGTCTTTATCAGAAATACTCATCTTTTTCCATACGTAAAAAAGGAAAAGAACTATCTTAAGCGTAAATTTTTTTCTTTATGAGAAAGACTCATCTTTCTCCTTGCGTAAAAAAAGGGAAAAAAAAAGAAAAGACGTAAAAAAAGAGGGAAAAGAACTATCTTAAACGAATATTTTTGTCTTTATCAGAAAGACTTTTTGCTTACGTAAGAAAGGGAAGAAAAAAAACAACGAACTGTCTTAAACGTATATTTTTGTCTTTATCAGAAAGACTAATCTTTTTCCTTACGTCGTCAGGATTTCGGAACAAAACGAAAACTTAAATGAAACAAAAGTTTTAATTTTTGTTATTACAGGTGATCACCGGGTCACTATACTAACAGAGGAATACAAACCCTGCATATATTATGTAAATATCTTGTACATATTTTATTATCTACTTGTTTAACTGTAATTATGTTTTTCGAGTATTATTGCTTTACCTAATTTGACAAACCAACTATTTTTAAACTTATTATTGCCCACTCATATTTGTTCATAACTTCATACTCATGTTATTACTTGACAATGGAGACCACCTCTCCATACCCCCTTTCTTTACATTTTATTGCTTTGACTAAATTATGGCTAACCAATTCATGATTGCACAAATCCGATGAATCGGTAAGTGGCGCTTCGCGCCAAAGGCCGAGGTAAAAACAATTTCCAGCGTTTGTCATATATTTTAAAGAGAACATAAGTGATTATTTCTACCTTATAGCTCTATTTGATAAAAAAAAAAAATAATAATAGTTCATTGCACGTATTCACATATTTAATTATTTTAAACTAGTGGGCTGCGTCCCCTGCTCGCTAACGCTCGCCAACCGCCGAAAGTTGCTACGCAATCTTATATGGTTTGCTTCGCAAACCAAGCGCGCTTCGCCAGCTACTAACTTAGGTACATTGCAAATGCACAAAATTCTAAGATTTCAAAACAATCATTCAAATCCATATAAAAACTTCACTTTTTTTAAAAAAATTACATCTTTTTAGTAAATACTAAGTCATTAAAATAAATTTGAATTCAAATAAATGACATGTAATTCGTTAAACCTATTAGAAATGTGTTATAGTATAATTGGTGATATAAATCAAAAATCGTCAAATAAATTCGTAATATAAAAATTCGTGAAAAAAAAGCGCTTTCGATAAAATACTAAAATAGAGATCTATCAACAAAGACTACTCACTTCTGCCTAGCTTAATAGTATGAGATTGCCGCAGCTGATGCTCTCTGGTTATTTCAGATTCCGTTTTTAAAGCGCTATATGTTGAGCCACCTCAACTAGATTTGGCATGTGACGTTTTTAGCGGCAATCACTGGTCGGCTTTCTAGCGTTGCCATTCCTTTTTTTGTCGCCGTGTAAGAGAAATAGTAACGTAAACAAAACAAAGCAAACGTTGCCACCGGCGGAAAAGAAATACAGCCAAAATTTGGGAGCCACGTAAGAAAATTATATATATTAGATTCGCTATGTGGGATGAATTCAATATTCAACATTACGTGGTATCCCGCGTGGTCCAAAGTCACCAAATTTATAATTTTGAGGTTGTCTGATACCAGTTGAGTTGCTTTTTTTTATTTATAACATTTCTTTTAAAACGTGTTTCTAAAAAATTTGTTTATTTAAAATCAACACTAAATAAGTAGGAAAAAATACTTATGTATTTAAAGTCAAAATTAATGGGAATGTCGCACTAATTAATTCAAGAGAAACGTAAAAAATCGCCATACTATTGACTCCAATGTTGCCTATTTAATTTAGGTAATATAATTAAAAAAAAGAAAGAAGCCAAGTACTAGAAATGGAAAAAAAAGATTTTTATTTCTCTGGAAGAAACTTCAGAAATCATTACACTATCTTTGATGGCAATGATGTTGGTAAAATGTTAATTCATTGAAAAAAATGTACTAAAAAGCTAAAATAATGGATAAGAGATACTTATTTCGGGAAGCCGTAATAAATCGACATATTATTATTGACACTAATGCTTTATTAATATTGATATTATGTATTAATTGAAATAAAATAAGCTATGTGCTAAAAAACAAGTTTAATGAGAAAAGGTCAATCGGAAATTCATTTAGGAAAGCCGTAAAAAATCGCCATTCGGTGACGCTTAATTAATGTGTACTACAGGCGGTAATATGTACTACTTAGGAATTGGTGCAGTTTTGAGAAGAATTCTGCAACGGTGTTTCCATAGTTGCAGAAAATATCTTTTCCAGTGGTAGCAAAGACTGTGTATTAGTGTTTTAATGAATTAGAAATAAGAGAACTTTGTTCCACCACTATTTATATTTTAATACTAAATCAAAGAACAGATAGAGAAATGGCCATGCTCCAAAATCCTTGTCAAGTTCTAACATGAGCTCTATTTTTTTTTAAAAGAAAAATTCGGATTTAGTTGCCTGCCACTAACGAATGTATTTTTCACTAAACACAAATGTTGAAGGGCTATGTAATAAGTACCTAATATTCTAATATAAGTATAAAATAATATATTGATATATTTAGTTATTATTAAAACAGCCCCAATACTAAGCAATTTTAAAAACGATACTTTGGAAATAAGAAAGGGCCTGAGAAAAATTACTTGATTATGTTGCATTTTGACTATCGTGAGTTGGCCGCGAGCAGTAGTATCATTCCAAGTGTTGCTAAATACATTTTATAGTTATTTGAATGTGAAGAACTACAAAAAACGAGTTTAGTTTACTTAAATAACGTAAAGCTACCCGAAAAGTGCAAAAAATAGCATTAAATCAAAAAAAAAAAAAGTAATTATTTTAGCTATATTAATTGAAAAACTTAGTGGAAAAATCAGGTAAGTGACTTTTTCAGAACGAAAAACAAATGAATCCGAACTTATTTTATTGCCAATTTATTAGAAGACGGGACTAATAATTATTTGTTTCATCTTATTTACCACTGACTAATTTTATATATCAAGTATACTAAAAATTGATGTGGATTAGGTATGTTAAGATTAAATTGATGCCAAAAACAGTTCTGTTAAACAAATCCATATTAATGCAACCATTTTTTGTTTTGTTTTTCTGATGCATTGGGATTCGTTTAACGGAGTCAATCCAGAAAGCATTTGATCAATGGGCAATAAGGCGATCACAACTTTTTTTTTCTTTTTTTTTTAATGTCTTATAAATATTTCTTAGCTTATGTCATTTAATAAATGTTTGTTTGTTTTTTCGAACAAGGGCTTGAATTACTCTCGGTTCACCAGCAATCTTCTTTTTGTGAATCTTACTTTTCAAGTGCTATTTTTTTTTTCTTGAGAAATCAACAGGAACATTGCATGCGCAACAAAATAAAAGTTCTTTTTTCAAACTTCAAAAGTTCCTTTTTTGAATTGTTGACATCGCTCAAAAGCTGCTACTTTAATCATATAGCTCATATTTTTAACTAGCAAACTTAGATCAGCTGATCTTGAGAAAAAAAAAAAACGGAGCTAGCATTAAAAATATAAATTAAGCTTATCCTAGAAACCGTTCTTTCTATCTTTCCTGTTATCAGATTAATGAATGAGAAATGTAAGAAAAATTTGTTTTCTGATAAAATCACCTGCTTCTCAACACAAATCAGGTCTAGTTTACAAAACATTAAAATAAAAAACCTGCTGTTCTTGGAACATTCTATTCTCAAACTACCAGTTACAAAAGCCTCAACTCCCCCTCACCTAAGAAGCTGACCCCTGTTTAAGAAATAACAATAAGCCTCCCAGGAAAAATTGTCTGGATACATACAAAGGGAGTAGAAATTTCATTGCCCCCCTGCAATAACCTGTGTCACAATTTTTCTGTCAAAAGTTTGATTTATAGCATTTTTCTTCTTTTGTGATTTCTATTTCTTTTGTATCCTTACTGACTTCCAGGAAGTTAATCCTAATCAGTCTATCACCCTTAAGTGTGGAAAGACCACCTTACTTGACAAGATTTGTATTATCTCTTATCGCTGAACTCCCTACCTTATTATTAACCTATAATGTTAAAACTGGGTCAGGTATTATGTTATAATATATACTATACAACCAAAGTTAAAATTATACTAAAATACCAATAAAAGGAAAATTTGGGCTCTACAATGTTTCACAATATTTAAGCATGCTTGTAAATGTTTCTAATTCTATACATAGAATAAAGTTAAAAGTAAGAAATTGTTGCTTACAAATTGTTTATATATGACCCCATATCTCCCCTTAATATTAACCTATAATATTTAATCTCGGTTAGGTATGTTAATATCATACTATAAACAATATTATATAAAATAATTATAGACAAATTAGGGGCCCCACAAAGTTTAATCATGTATATATATTTCTATTTGCTTATAATAGCGTTAGAATTAAGAAATCGTTGCTTATAAACAGCATATATATGGCCCCATATCCCCCCTTAATATTAACCTATAATCTTAAATCTCGGTCAGGTATTATAACTTCTTAGAAACGTAAGTTTTTACATCAAATGTGCCTCCAAAATTCTGATCATGAGAAAAAAATGAGCTTTTGTTGTAAAGAAACTTTTAAATTTAAAGAATCGTTTTTCTCTTTATTGCAAAAAGGATAAAAAAGAAAAAGAGAGAAACACGAAGAAAAAGAAAAAAATTATGAAATACATTGTTCTATTTGCCTTGGTGGTGGCTGGTGGCAAGTGCCTTCGGTCCCGCAGTGGACTGATCGTTAAGACACGGTTCCCAGCAGATCACCGAAGTCAAGCATCACTGGCTACGGTCAGTGTGCGGGTGGGTGACCACTTGGATCAGTCTGCGTAGGGACCGAGGGTGTGCGGTATTGGTCCTTGATAAACTGTGCTACCGTGAAGTGCTCGACTTCGCGCGCAGGTCGTCGGGCTACCGAAGCGGGGGTGCCATCCCCTCCGCAGAGGATCAAAATTGTGATGGCATGTCTTCGGATCATCCTCCGGGATGATTCCCAGACCGTCGCCAATAGCCCATTGTGCAGCTCTAGTGCGACGTAAATTAACAACAACAGCAAGTGCCTTCGTTTCCCCCACCCAACTTCTGCAGTGGAGTGATATGTGATGATCTGTCTAACTGCTTGAGAGAGAATGGACAGAAAATCAGAGAAAAAGGAAGCTTCTGCAAGTGCTGCGATATCTGCGTCAAAGTATTAGGTGAGTATTACAATGGTCACGAACTCATGAAGAAATAGGCTGATTGATTCATGTAAGGCTGTTATGAATTTAGAAGAGCGCAATACAAGGATTGAAAATGACATAACCGTCCCTGACCAAATTATTGTAAGATTTCATGTAAAATCTTAATTATCAGGTGGTAGGGGAGAGTGGGGTCAATTGTAACAGGGTACGATTGTAACAGAGCTAAAATTTCGAGTGTCGGGTTCTAGATTTGGTTCCTAGGTGGCGTACAGGGTGTATTTAATAAATCTACATGTACACCCCTGATGGCAACCATTTTTATGTACTTTTGAAAGAGTTACATCACAAAAGATATTTTCACGCCACGCAAGTACTTTTTTTGGTATTAGAATATTATATTGTAACAAAGTAATTTTGTTTAAGCAAATAAAAATTAGTAACCGAATATGTAAGTGGACACTTTAAATAACATTTCAATAAAAAAAAGATTAGTTTTGCTAATTAACTAGCATTGTTTTTAACAAATGAAGCTGAAATGGCGTCTTGGGGACAATTGTAACAATAAGTAAAGGGACGATTGTAACAGCTGAAAATAAATAATCTTATGTTTACAAACCATTACTTAACTCCTTAAGAACCACCAATAGTTTCCTATATCATTTATATTATGTTGCATGTGCATTATTTTATTTGTCACCTTTCACAGCATAAATTAAAATTTTTAACCCCTTAAAGTTAAAAGTTTAACCCTTTAGGTTTCTGCTCATTATTATTTTTACTCCTGAAATATCACTACTATTTTGATCAATAAAAAAATCTATCACAACTATGATAATATGTATAATTAACTATGTTTTAGTTGAATTTATGAACTGTTACAATTGACCCCGTAAGTGGGGACAATTGTAACAAGTGCTCGACTGTCAAAAATTGTTAATAACTAATACAATAACATTTAAAATCGGGTATTTATTTTTTTTTCTAGTAGAGGATAGTCTACTTTACTCGTCTGTCAATTAATACTAATAATATATCGGATTTTTTGTTAGTTAAAAATAGTTAAGTAAAAAATGTTACAATTGACCCCACTCTCCCCTACTATACAGCTCTATTGTTTTTACGGGACTGAAACCGGTTTTCACTTGTTTACGTTCGTGTATCAATTGGTGAAATTAGACGATACGTAATACAAATTCGACGATTGGATAAATTAGACGATATATTCCATGAATATAGAATATTTATTATATCAGGTATTATATTAGTATATTATAATAATTAGACCCAATTATTCGGCGCGCTGTAGTGTTTTAATAATAGCATGTTTTGCACGAGTTTATAGGCAATACATTTACATTTAAACACACATGTAATGGGTTTTTATTCGGGAGATTTTTTATATACTTCCTATTTGTATTTATTTTTAACGTATTGCATTACAATGTTAACCAATTGATACACAAACGTAAACAAGTGCAAACCGGTTTCAGTCGCGTAAAAAAAAATAAAGCTGTATAGTATCAACTGATAATTAAGATTTCACATGGAATCTATACTATACGCACTATGGTGTGTCTAATAATTTGGGCCAGGTGCTGTATACTTTTATTTATCTGAATTACGTTTGCTAGTAATTAGTGCCCAAAATCGCAATGAAATTGATCGTCATTTAATGATTTAGTCACCATTGTGGCGATTCTGGCAGGTTAGGCCGAAAATTCGTAATGTTGTGAAACAGTTAGTTCTAGAGATATTTTATTTTATTTTATAGCCAGCATTAAACAGCCGTCTCCATTCTAGCTTTATGACTATCGAGTTCGACTCCGTAGCCTTTTTATTTTGAACTGAGCCCAGAAGAAAAGCGAACTTTTGAATTAATCATTGAGGCCAACTAGCTTTCGTGAAGAAATTTCGACGGAACTAACCAGCATTTACGTTACATAGAAAGGAAAACCATGAAAACCTCCCTCGGTTATCACGACAGCAAGAGGATTTTAAATCATGATCTGTCTACTATTGAAAATACTTTACGTCGGCACTGAGGCCGGTTCGAATTCGTATCAGCCAATTACAGTTGGGATTCGAACCTAGATCAGCTCATTCGGAGGGGAACGCCGTGAGCCACCACAGCTCAAACGCAATATTTTATTTTATTTTTATAACCAGTGCTGACCCGATTCTGAGTGCACAACTACCTATGTTCAACCCCGTAGCCTTGTTACCAAATCCAGAAGACAAGAGAACTTCTGAATTAAGCATTGGTAGAAACTAGCCTTCGTGAAGGACTTTTTTGATGAAACTAATTCGCAATTGTGTTACATAAAAAGAAAAATCACGAAGACTTCCTCTGGTTAGCTCGACAGAAAGGGGACAGACGGGATTTTAAACCATGATCCTCCCAGCATTGGGGATATTTTACGTCAGCACTGTGGTTGGTGCGAGCCAAGTGCAGGATTCATATCGACTAGCCATTGTTGGGATTCGAACTTGGGTCACCTCATTAAGAGGAGGCTGCTCGATAGCATTTCCGAACATGGGATACTATGCCTACAATATTATCTACCTCTCTCTCTTACTTCCCGTCTAAGTTCGTAATCGCTGTACTGGGTCACTATGTCTAAGTAAATAAATTAAAAAATGCGTGGTTGGTAAGTGATAATTCGAGTTTTAATGGAGTGTCGATTACTACCTCCGTCCTAACATTAGAGTTCAGTATAATATAGTTGTGTGCAATATAAGATAGTAAGTTTATCCCAGCATAAAGTAGTTACAGCATATAATAGTTTTAAAAAATGTAGATCATGTTCTGATTTTATTTCGAAAAAGCATATTTGTTTAACAAAGGAGCATTCTGCGGTGATTTGGAAAAATCTTGTTTGTTCAGAAAAAAAGTGTTTAAGTTATACTAGGACTACTATTTTACTAGGAATTTACTTAAAAGGAATTTTTTATTAAAAAAATATCAGAAACGTTTAGTTTACTAGGCCCATATCAAACCATATACAATGGCTCTCAAAAGTGTTCGTACACTTTGAATGCTTGCCTTGGAAATGAATTCAAACATGAAGTCCAATTTTTTTTTCACAGGATCTGGTTGGTAAGGCACTGGGATCATGTTCAAGAGTTCGTGGGTTCGATCCTCGCCGGCCGAAGACTCCCCGTGTAGTAAATGGTGACTGATGCACGTTAAATCTGTCGAGTCGCAAAGTCCTCCATGTTCCCATAACAAATCAATACCTCTGGAGGTACTAAGTCAGGAATTTCTTTGTCTTCTGGATTGGTTCAAAATTACGAGGCTACGGAGTAGAACAGTGACTAAACCCAAAATTGGGTCTGCTGTTCAACGACGGATATAAAATAAAAAAATAAAACTTTTTTCGCATAATCTCTATGTGATTCTATAATACAAGACTCCACCTTTAGAAAAAAAGAAAGAAAAAAGATCCAATGCTTCCTAGAGTATAGAAAACACCATCCATAGCACTATAAAAGCTTCTCGATATAATCTGGAAAATTATAGAGCTAAAATTTAAACTGATTACAATTATTTTTTATCTAAGTTCTTACAGTGAAATCGTTTTGTTCTTCATAGGCGAAGGAGAGAGATGCATATCAGATCACATCCTCGGATCAATATCAGCATCCGAATGTGACGAAGGACTTGCATGTCACAGAAGTCACTGGAAGTGCGTCACCATGGAAGAATTCTTAGAAGACTAAAACTATACTCAAAAAGTATTTGTACAAAAATGAAAATAAAACACACAATACGATTGAAGGGAATATATTTTATACATGATCATTTCATACTTTATACATGATTTTTACCCCCAATTCTCGAAACTTGAGAAATTCCAAATTAACACGCTATTTTCGTTTAAGAATTTTTGAAATATATTGTTTCCAAGACTCATTGTTTTTTCTTCTTTTTTTTCGATTAATTCAAATCATTCCTATTGGAGCTCAACTTGCAACCAACTCACAGTTAGTCACTGAATTAAGCAATGATTATTCTACTTAACACGTTGAATGCCATGGGGGTCACCGGTGACCGGCACTGAGTTTGTTCGTAGCTTCACGGGGGTCACCTAAGACTATTAGAAACACATAATTCGAGTCTTTTAATTTTTTTATATTATTATCGTTACTAAAATGGTTTGAAGAAATTAATGCAATATAGAACTCACAAAAATTATTTTGGCTAGACGGGCAAGCTATGTAAATTTATCGTGGCATTCAACGTCTGAAGAGAACGACACACTGTATAAAGTTTTTGAAACTTTTTCTTATCAAAGTTAATAGCTCACCAGGAGGGAACCACAAAATAAATCACTGTGTATCTTTTTTTCATTCTAAATGATGTGTGAGTGAAGTAAAAATAAAAGAAAAGTAAAACCCCCTTCATTTACTTCAATGTATAACTGACAGCAAGATTTGATTAATTTTTAAACTTTACCCCAAACACCTGTTTAGATCAACTAATGAACAGGAAGTCTCTATTGAAGTGACCACCTATTGTATATCCTTATCCTCACTGCCTTTATATCCCTATCTTCACTGAAAAACGGAAATTCCGTTTTTGCAGGTGAAACATTTCCCAAAAGTAAACAAACAAACAAATTTATTTCAGTACCTCTTCTTCATGCAATTAGGTAGGGACAAAAAACAACAAATATCCGGTTAAACGGGGAAGTTAAGCATTAGTTTCGTGTAAAATTATTTGGTTCCAATAAATTTAATTCGTAATAAACGTGTCATTCGATTATCCGATATGCAATTAAGTGGGGACGACTGTAATATAAAATAGGATAGCATACGTCTTAAACTTTTTTATATTATGTACAATGCGCAAAAAGAAAAAAAGAGATAGAACACACTAAATAAATTTTGATCTAGCCGTCAAAACGAGTGATTAATAAAGTCGTATATTTAAAATTCGATTTCGCAGGACGTATTTGACCGATAAAGTTTTGTAATTTTTAGATTAAAATTTTGTAATTTTTTCCATTTAAAATTACATTCTTAAAAGTGACGTAAGAATTTGTGTACCTTACAATTCACAAATTTTCCGCCAAATATTTATAAAATAATAAATAATTATTAAAAATTATTTTTTCTATGAAGTTATCTTTAGACAAACAAATTTTATTATTGTGTTTAAAAATTATTTATTCGTTTCAAAAGTTCTCGAGATATAGCGAATCACGCAAAAAATAAAATCAACATTATGGGATACTAACTTCCCAGAAAGCATGTAACCTTGCGTCAGAATTTTCCTTTCATGTTCACTAAAATGTTTGTACTAAAAACCTTTTTTTCAATGTGAAGCAAAAATATTGCAGTTTCAAACCTTACATCCTAAAATGGTTAAAAGTTATTTTTAAAGCCTTTTTTTAAAAAGTATTATCACTAAGGCCTGGATTTTGATGACATTTGCATTTTTGGACATTTTTTGTCCTTTAGAGCATTTTTTTAGATTTATAGGGCATTTTTCATAAAATGTTTTAGCTTATTTTGCATTTTAAAACATTTTTTAAATTTTTTGTTTATTTTTTCTAATTTTTACTATTTTTTTTATCATTACACTGGCTTTCAAACAGTGAAGAAAATCTCTAGGATATTAACAGGTGAAGTAACATCTTTTCAAATTGAAGAAGAATTGTCAGTAAGTGAGACAGTCTTTTTCAAGTACCCGCCAATAACATCAGTAGACGTTGAAAGAAGCTTCTCCAGGTATAAAAATTTACTTTCAGACAAGAGACGCTCGTTTACATTTCAAAATATCAAAAAAAAAATTTCATAATCCAATGTAATTCTGATATTTAGTAATATTATGAGATGGAAGTTGTTATATTCATTAAAGTTTCGATACAAAATGAAAATGTTTTGAAGTCAATATATTTTCCTTTTTTTTTTTGTTATTTTAGGATATAAAACATATTTTTCAAATTTTAATAAACGTAGAACATATATTGCATTGCTTTATATTTTTTAAAATGACTCATAATAATTTTAAAGAGTAAAACATTGTTTTAGTTCAATATTTTTACTTCTATTTAAGTCATGTCATAAGGCATTTTTAGCGCAACTTTCGCATTTTTAAGGGCATTTTTCGCACTTTTTAAGGGCATTTTTTGCACTTTTTAAGGGCATTAATTGGGATTTTTTAGGTCATCAAAATCCGGCCTCTAATTATCACTTACGTAAACTGGTCGCTTAGGTTTTCGTCACACTAGAGATAGGATCAAATTACATTGTCCATTAAAATTTCATGACAAGGTGGATTTTAGCTGAGCATACAAGACTTTGCGAAAAGAAACCTTATAATTATCTTAATTTAAGATTATTTTCACCTTAAGACAGCCTTATTCAATGTTTTTTATTACGCTTAAAAACCCTGAGACAACCTCGATTTAAGGTTTTTATATAAAGAGTTGTTTTCCAAGGTTTTAGATTAGGGTAATGTGCGTAGAATAGATCAGATTGTCATAGATCTCGTTGTAAGGTTAGAAGGTTTACACGTAAACCGCATAACAAACCTTTTTAGGTATAGGTTTAAAGGTTTATGCTGAGTAAAAAGAAACCTTATTTTGCTATCTGGGATAATACAATGTTTAGAAAGTATTTTTTTTTAATTACCCATAACTTGATGTAGCCATAAATTTTTAAAAAAAAATCGAATTTTCCGTTTTGATTGTTTTAGACAATATGAAGGTAGTTTTCGTTGCCTGTAGAATTTGGTACAGCTAAATAGTCCACCATTAGAATTTGCTCTTTCTTACATAACTTAAACAATTACTTCAATAAAACAGTTAGAATGATAGTATCTTACTAAAATATTTTGATAGGCGTAAACAAATTCATTAACAGAGCTGATTGTGCTCCGGAAAAAATCCGGATTCCCGGAATTTACGCTAACAGTGATCCGGAAGTTTCCGGAGATCAAATTTTCAAAGGTGGAACTTAAAAACACAGTTTATTTTTTTTGTTTGTAAGAGAGAGCCAGAGAGATACTTTATAAGCTCATATTCATGATTAATATTCATTTTTTATCAGTAAATCGTTGTTATAATCATAAAACTCAAGAAAGAAAGACAAATTTGTAAATTATAATTACTTCTCCAGTTCATCATAGGAATGTGTAAAGTTTTAAACATATTTTAAGTAAACTAAGAAATATTGAGAAAAAGGAAGAAAAAAACTTGTTTACATTTTTTTTTATTTTTTCAATTTAAACTGTTTCATTTTTTTTTTTTAACTCAAGAAATTTTCCGGAATTTTGACTTGGGGCTCACAATCACCCCTGCATTAATCAACTGAGCTCACAAGTTAATTTATTCATACATGTCACAGCGCGTCCTGCGTTGCACTCGACATATTATGCTGTAACATTTTCATTTTTACAAAAATCAATTCCAAAAATAATTTTAATTCAATATTTTGGTACAATAAGTTTAATAGAAAAGAACTATTGAAAAATGCATTTTTTAAATTTTTACTCAGTTATTCCCCCTTGAAGTATAAAGTAGCAGTATCGAACGAACTTTTAAACTACTCTTTAACTGTTTAAATCATAAATAAATGTGTAAATTCATTAGGATATTGAGTAATAATAATTAAGATCCACTGCGCAGAATTTATTGGTGATCATTAAAATATAATAAATTAAAATTTATTGCCCTTGCTGAAAGGGAAATGTATAGGAATAATTGAAATTAAGGGTTTACGGGATATGAAATAAAGTGAAAAAAAAGTTTTTTAAGTGGTACTAAAAGTGGTAATATATATATATATATATATATATATATATATATATGGATTGATCAGTATTTTATATAAATATAAAATTCCAACAATGTCAAACGGCTGTTGACATAGAATTTAAATATAAGTTTTGCAATAATCAAAAAAATCTTGAATGATTGTTCAAGGCTATTGTTTAAAACGTATGTAATGAGTGTTTCAATAATGTCGGTATTAAAAAGTATTCTTAGAGAGAAATATAATTGTCAACAATACTATAAAAGAAGTAAAAAGAAATTCTTAAAACATTCATTCTTATCTTTGAATTAGCATTGAAAGGTGAAGCTTTGAAAATGAATCGCCTAATGAATGCAATTTGCATATCAGGATGGTTTACGTTCTTTCTCAGAAAGAAAAAAACTATGCCTGAGCTGCTTCCTGCAGCTGGTATGATTGAAGAGACCCACGGGTCTCAATTACAGGAGATTGGCATAACATCTGGCCATGGTGACCAAAGGTCACTGAGTGATTTTGTGGTAAAAGACCCTCCGCGTATTGTGTCCACATTTGTGGAGTCACAAGAACCGGAGTGGTACAGGAATGACTGGGAGGAATCAGGAATTAAACAGACTTACAGTGGTGATGATAGTTTGATACATCCACCAGAAATATCTGGTTGCACTAATGCGCCACTGAAAGCTGAAATCAAACTGAGCAGTGAGTAGTCATTATTTTTTTTTAATAAATATTTTCATAACAGACATGGATTTAGAAATGACTTCCACTCGCCTTAACGTGCAGCGTAGAAAAAAAAAGCGGACCACCCAGAATAAGTTTTAATCTAATGATTTCAAGTTCTAGAACTCAATCTTAATGGTTCACGGTGGTAACCTTAAATATTCAAATTAATAAGTGCAAAATGGTATTTCTAGTTACGAAATTCAACACCAATCCCCTTAATTTTTTTGTGTGCGATTTGCCAGAATTGTTTTTGTGTAATCTCCAGAATTTTTTAAGTGCATCGAAAAAGTTTTGCACACAATTATAAATTTAATTATTATAATTTAAATAGTATAAGTTTTTCAATAATAAGTTGTAAAAAATAGATAAAACTAATGATATTCAGTTTATCCAAATATAATTATGAAATTATTTAATAATGCAACTTCAAATTACAAAATGTGAGTGAAATTGGTCAAATAGTTCTTGAGGATTCGAAATTTTAAAAATGCGGCCTCTTTAAATTTTAACAACTCAAATACTTTTCTACCGAATGAGCTCACATTTTATATTCCCTTCCACGTTTTTATTCCTTTTCCTTTATTTCTCTTCTTGCTCCTTCCATAAAATTTTTTATATCTGACAATTCCAATTTTTTCGACCTTAATTCTGGTATATCGCTTTCTTATAAACTGTTGGTAACAACCAAATAGGGGAAAATAAAACAACTGGTACTTAATTCAAAAATGGCGACAAGTATAGTTTTGAGGAAATTTGTGAGAACCAATCTCTAGAAACTCAAAATCAGATTTACTTGTTGTAATTGAAAGTGGCATTGGAAAACACGAAAAAAAAATTAAATAAAAAAAAGTTATCAAAGTGGTACTAAAGTTTTCGGGTATATCGCCTTCTGATGAACTGAAGAACTGTAGGTAACAACCAAAAGGGAAGATAAAAACAACTGGAACTTACGTCAAAATTGGTGCCGAGAGTCTAGTTTTATATCAAATTTATTTAAAAAATTATGTAAATTTTTTGATCTTGCAATTCAAATTTATCATTATCTATTAATAAAAACAATTACAAAACATAATACATACTCCCGAAAGAGATCATTAAATGCCGAACACAGAAGTGCTATTCATCAGGTTACTGTGGCGCACATGAAACTCAAATTATATTTTCAGGAGATCATCTCTGAAAAAAAAGTAGCCATACTTACCGATCCTCTTTACATTTTATACAGTTTAGTTCTTCGAAGCATGTTGGTTTCCAAATAATCATACCTTTAATTTATGACTAATATTTAATTTTAAACTAAACATAGGAATAAAATGAAGATAGTTTTTTGAGTATCATTTAACTTTTATTTAAAACGTAATACAGTCCAATGAATGTGATACTTGGTAATAAAATATAACTTATTAGTCTACAATTATACATAAATCTGAAAATAAATGAAAGCTTTTTCATAAAGATTTTTCGAATCGAGATATTTAAAATTTAGAGGGAAAAAACTAAAAAAGTATATTTTTTAACTGTATATGTACCAAAATTTCACACAATTGATGAAATCATTCTGAAGTGAAAGTTGCACCCAAAAACGTGAAGAGTAGTAATAAAACTATTTAATTATTACAGGGAGACGTTGTTTTAAATTGAAAGGGTTTTAAAATCTCTTTAATTTCAAGAGATGGGCTGGACAATTTTAAATACATTACTTTTAAATATCAAATATGTTTTCATACATGGGAAAAAATAAAAACACTTTGTTTCCCTAAACTTTCCTTACCATTTATACTGGTTGCGACAGCTTGTTTTATTTATTTATTTAACTCTGAAAACTTATTAGAACAAAATGTATTAGACAAAATGCATTCAAGTCGAATTGTTCACTTTATATTTCTTTGTTTCAGTGCAATGAAACGTTCCACTTACAGGTTTGAACAACAAAATACAAAGTTTTTTTTTTTAAGTTATTGAAAACAAACGTTTTACATGATTTTTAAGAATTAATGCGATAAAAAAGAGAGATAAATCTCGTTATTTATACCCTAAAAAAAGAATCATTCGTTGTAAAATATAATTAAAATATTTACAGGAGAAATGTTTTAACCAGAAAAAAATTTAATGTTATTCTAATAATAACATTAAGAGATCCAACGTTTTTTTCACCCACATTCTGGTTTGAAATAAATCCAATCCCTTCAGATTTGTTACATGCAACAAAACATTGTCTTCTTATTTCATTAAATTTTGTATTGCGTTCAAAACTGGAGGCGTTATTCGTAGACACCCTATGTTAATATTAATAGTATTCAAGTACTGTATTTAGTATTTTAACTCTTTTCCAGACATCATTCCTGGTTCAAGTGTGAAACTCTACCGAAAAGGGAAGAGAGTGAAAAAGTTTGAAGTTGCTGTCGCTAATGATACTGTCACCATTACCTTCAAAAAACATAAACTGAGTGACAGTGGAATTTACCATCTTGCTTTATGCCATAACAACAACGAGGACAGCGTATTGTTGAATTTGTCTTTCGGCAGTGAGTTTTGGATTTTAAATTTAATTTAATTTTTTTTCCATTATTGTTAATACTTCATTACTTATTTCGTAGTTTAATGTTTTGCACATCGAATTTTATTTTCATATATAATTCCTACAAAAACAATAATGGTTATATGGTTGATTTTCAAACTAGTTTAAGTTAGTATAAAACTATAATAATATATTTTAATAATATTGGAATATTTTTTTTGCGTTTTTATTTACTTGCTGTCATAACATCGGCCATGGAATCATGCACCTAAAAGTATGACCGCCTTCCCGATTAGCTAAAGCACTCAACTTCCTGTAGGTGAAGTAAAATAACGCAATCGAGAATCGTTTTCAGATCACTACAAATAAAATTTATCGTCATATTATCGAGAAAATAATTTTTTTTAGCAATTCACATTTCCGAATTTTTCCACATTGCTAAAGCAATAAAATTTGAGATGCAGCTATGTGCTGGAAGACAATTTAATTTGCAATCGTTTTCTTTCTTTTCTTTTTTCAACCGCCATTAACATAATTTATCCAATATTATGTACAATCAGGAATCCAACTGTTTTCTATGAACTAAAACAATAAAAACAAATAAAATTTTTAGAAAATGTTTTTCTTTTACCTATTTGGGTCTCAATAAAAAGTTAAAAACGTAGTATATCACCATCTTAATAAGTATGTCTCCACAATAAATTCCCCTCACGTATTTCAAAAGTGATGTACTTTACGTTTTTCGTTGTCAGTGTGATTAAAAAAAATCATTTTAATATTTTCATTTCCCTTGAAAAACTTAGATTTAAAACTTCCTTTTTATTTATTCTTTATTAGGCAAATAAAAATTTATTCAGCATTCAAAGTATGCTAAAAGCGATGAACCCAGAACTAGTGAACATGACATTTTTGAACATAAATTATCAGTATGATTTATACCGTAAAAAGGGAGAACATCTTAGAAAAACAAGTATAGTTTGATTTGTTTGTACAATATCAAATTACATTGATTACACGCAATAAAAAAGTTGCGGAATACCTTTTCATTTAAAGAAATGAATTATTGTAAATTCAAAATTATGATTGAAAAGTATTTATCAGCTTTCACTTTGTACAAACATTCCTAATAAGTTTTTAGTGATAAAAAAAAATTTTGATTTTAAGATACAAATTTTAATTCACTCGATTTCGATTAAAATAAATCCCTCATTAATGCGTTTATGATTTTCACATATTTATTAGAGATTATGATGTGATTTTCAGAATTTAATTACTTTATAGCATGAAATATATTTTTTTTTGTTCTGATTAAACATTACTAAGCATTGCATATTGTATCGTACCTATAATAATACCATGAAAAATTTTATTAAAAAAAAAAGAATAATTTTTTTCTTAGGTACTAAAATAACACTTAATGAACACTGAATAACACTTATATATACAATTACTAATCACTTGATTTTTGAAATAATAACCAAGATGTATCACTAGATATACCCTTGAACGTCTTTTGTTTTTCTTTTTTCTTAGGAATGATCAAAAAGAAGATCGATTTCTATTCCCATTTGCCAAAACCGAAAGGTCAAAAATATTGGAACTTCTTCGAGAATGAAGGCAAATTTTACGGATATCAAAAAAGATTCAACCTTTAGGTTGAAAATGAGGGTATGCCAAAAATAGGTAAACTTTAAATATATTTTAGTTTACATGTAAGTTAAGTTTGAACACAAGTTTAATTAGTCTTATTTTAATTTTTCAATAAAATAGATAATTCGTTTTTAGCTTCCTTTGTAACTGCATTTTATTAAGAGCAAAAGAAAACTATTATTAAAACTTTACGTAAGAAACTTAATTCATCAATGAAACAGAAGGGAAATTATAATTAACTTCTAACGGCAAACTTCTAAACCAAATAAACTTTTCTTACAGCAATCTATGCCGATAGTATGGAAATGGCTATGCAAGGAAAATTTATTAGTGACTATAGGCAGACAAATAACTCAAATGCCCCTTCATATTGTTATCTGTTTTAATAAATTAAAATATCACATAATTTTGTTTTTTGGGAATCTCTAATATCCTAAAATTGAGCCGTGATGGCTCAGGGGATAGAGCTCTCGCCTTCCAACGAGGTGAACCGGGTTCGAAACCCAGCGATAGCTGTTTGATACGAATTCCGCTACCGGCTTGCACCGACCACAGTGCTGACGTAAAATATTCGCAGTGGTAGACGGATCGTGGGTTACAGTTCCCTTTCCCGTTAGGCTGTCCATGGGAGGTTTTCGTGGTTTTCCTCTCCAGGTAAAGCAAATGCGGTTAGTTCCCTCAAAAAGTCCTCCACGAAGACACATTTCTTCCAATACGTGATACAGGAGTTCTTTTGTTTTCTAGATTGGGTTCAAAACTACAAGGATACGGTATTAAACATTAGTAGTCGTAGACCTAAAAATTAGATCGGCTGTTCAACGAAGGTTATGAAATAAAATAAAATTTGAAAAAATATTCTCCGTTAATAACAATTTCAATACAAAATGGGTTAATGCGGCAACTTCTTTCATAACAACAATACCATTTAAACAGCATATTAAGGAAATCATACAAATTTTTAATAAAGATTGTACAATTCTTTTATCCAATGACTCATTATATAAATTACATCTTAAATGCCTGCATAACATATTTGACAGATTTAAATTTACGTATTGAATATCACCTCCTTTTTCTCGCGAATAAGAAGCTGACTTCTCTAAGTCCTGGAACTGTAATTTTGATTTTAGTTTTCATTTCAACTAAAACTGAATCACCCATTTTAACGAAAAACGATCGTGGAAATCAACGCGGAGAAAAAGGTAAACGCGGAGATTCCTGATAGCCCAGATTGGCTGATGGAATTATTCAAACTCCAAATATTTAGGAGTGCTGATGAATCATTAAAGGCTTTAAAAGTTCGATCCCATGCATGTTAGAGCGTTCTTAACCATTCTTTGCTTTTTTGTTTATTTTTTACAAACCGCATAATAGAATATAAAGATTAGAAAAAAGTTTAGTAATAATTATTGTAAATATTATTTAAATTACTCTGTAATAATAAAAATTAATAATTAATTCTTAATTTTTTTTTACAGTCTAAGAAGACTTGCAGTCTGAGAAGACATTTGTATATATGTTGATTTTTATTATTATATTTATTCTTATATTTATTCTTATTTATTCATATATATCCTGAGTTGCACTGTGCGCCCAAAATTTTTTGTACATAATAAAACCCTTTCGGCCAATTGATTTTGTTTTTCTTAGAACTTGGTGTGATATTTGTTTTTTTCTACTTTTTTAAAGTAATTCATATTTCTTCCTCAAAGAGGGTTCGTATAATGTACCTGGAAAAAATTAAAAAGTGACAGTAATATTCATATACTTTATTTTAAATATTTTGTTTGCAGCTACCAGAATATTTTATTTTCTCTAAGTAAATATATATAGATCCGAAGGTGGCGGATCTGCAATTTTGATGCGACAGTCAAAGCTAATATTAAGAAATTTTTAGTTTTTCTGTAACGAAATTGATACCAGTTATTTATTTTTTCCAGGCAAGTACGAATCCTTTCAAATAGTATAACTTTCACAATTCCTAAAATAGATGGAAATGAAATATTGGCTTAAAAAAAAAATCGTAGTTTTATACTACAATTGTTGTGTCCGATTCATGACTTGCGTTTTTTGTGTCCGATTTCATAACTTAGGACATCGTCTGCACTAATTAATTAGCACATTTGAGATTACCTCTTTAAACCATTAAGATTGAGTACTAGGACTATCATTAGATCAAAAGTTCCTCAATGGCACGCTGTATAGATTTAACTTCAAAAATCTCAAGTTTCTGATCCTCACAATAGAATGTGGTCAGAGAAAAGGTCGAATGTTAAATTGTTAGCAATGGTTTTTATTCTAAATTTTAAGTTAATTTCAACCTATTGTACAGCCCCCGGTCAAATTATTAGATTCACTATCAGATTCTATACAAAATCTTAATTATCATGTGATACTCTATACAGCTTTATGATTTTGACGCGACTCTTTGCACTTGCTTACGTTCGTGTATCAATTGGTGAAATTAGACGATATATAATATAAATTTGACGATATATAATATAAATTTGACGATATATTACATAAATATAGAATATTTATTATATCAGGTATTATATTAGTATATTATAATAATTAGACAAAATTATTTGGAGTCCTGTAGTGTTTTAATAATGACGTGTTTTGCACGAGTTTATATGCAATACTTTAATATTTAAATATACGTGTAATGGGGTTTTATTCAGGAGATTTTTATATACTTCCCATTTGCATATATTTTTAACACATTGCATTACATTGTTAACCAACTGACACACGAACGTAAGCAAGTGCAAACCGGTTTCAGTCGCGTAAGAACAATAAAGCTGTATAGTACCACCTGATAATTAAGATTTTACATAGAATCTTAGAGTACGTCTAATATTTTGGCGAAGAACTGTATTGCAAAATTATTAAAAAAATTAAAATTTTAAATAAGTTCATAGTTTTTAAGAATATCTATTGATATTTTGAGCAATAGGATTACAAGGGGCCGGGATAGCCTAGTCGGTAGGGTGCTGGGCCCATATCCAAGAGGTCGTGGGTTCGATCCTCGCCGGCCAAAGACTCCCCGTGTAGTAAATGGTGACTGATGCACGTTAAATCTGTCGAGTCTCAAAGTCCTCCATGTTCCCACAACAAATCAATACCTCTGGGGGTACTGATCCAGGAGTTTCCTTGTCTTCTGGATTGGTTCAAAATTACAAGGCTACGGAGTTGAACGTTAGTAGTCGTAAACCCATGAACTTGGGTCGGCTGTTCAACGACGGTTATAAAATAAAATAAAATAGGATTACAAATTTAGGTTTTCGCTTCTAGCCAGTTTCAAAAATTAGCCTATAAATCGACGATTTATAAATCGCGTCATGCGTCTAGTACGCTGCGATACAGAGTACGAAATTTAAACTATCATAAAATTTTATTTTGAATCAATTTTTCTGAGTGTATGTTTCTCTTTTTCTCTTGTTGTTAAAGAAAAAATTCTAAATAAAAAAATGTAACATGTTTTTATATATCTTAATAAATAAAATTTCTGAGATGATTTTATTTATTCATTTTATGAATATTATTTCTTTTTCTGAGAAATGAATTTTCGTATTTTTCGAAGTTATAGAAGTTATTTCATTGCTATTAACCATGCAACATTTAATTTCCTTCCTTTAAATTTATTCATGGCGAGGAATATAGAGGAAAAAAATAAACGAGACTTTGTTAGTTTTAAAATGATACGAGTATCAAAGATTTTTGCTGTAAATTGTAATGAATATTACGGATTGAAAGATCTCTTCCACGCTCATCTGTGCTGTTCACTTTAATATTTCTGTTTTTTATTCAATTCCTTCTATTAGTTCACCCTTTCCCTATTATCTTGTTCACATTTTCAATCTTTAATAAAATATTTTTTATTCATTCACTCAAGGTCAAATACATTTTTTTTAAACTTGTAGTGAAGGACACTTGATGTTAATACAGTTTATCGAAATATTAATTCATTCATTAAATTTAATTAAATAATTTTTGTTTTATATGAGAGAAAAATTTTAATTATTTAATAAATAATAACTAAAATAAAATGTTTCTTTGTTGATTTAAGTAGAAATTGATTTAATTTTTTTTTTTTTTTTTTTACATTACTTGTTTTAACAACAGAAAATAATTAAAAGTAATTGTATATTTTAGTGATTGCCTTCCAAAGCATTAAAATTAACGAGTTAATATCTTTTTTTGTGTTAATTTCCGGATCGTCTATAACAGGGGTGGCGAACCTTTATACACCAACGTGCCATTTTCTCTAAAAAATTGCTTAATGAGGTCATAGACGTGCCGTCAAATAATTTTGACTTCGTGATTATTGGGAAAATGATAATACTAAATACTATCAACTCAAAACTCTTTATTTACATTGAAAAAAAAATACCTTTTGCAATGTTTCAGTTATACAAGTAATTCAACTGAAAGTAACATCAATGTGACTTCTGTTGTTGCAGATTAGATGACCAATAACTTATATTAGGTTCTAAGATGTTAGTTTAAGCAGGACTGTTGATTTTATTTGCTAGTTATTTCTTGTTAGCTTGTTTTTTACGGTTATTAATTGTTTTTTCGCATTAATTTTTTATTTTTTTTATTAATAATTGTTTAATATTTTGTTTGTTTTTTGTGAATTTTAATTTAATTGTTACACATGCTTCATAGCGTAATAACATTTGTGTAATAACAATTCATAGTGTAACAACAATTGTGATCAGTGGAGAGCCCAAAATATTGTGTCCCGTGCCATAAATGGCACGCGTGCCATGGGTTCGCCATCCCTGGTCTATAAGATAATTTTTTATGGATAAATATATTTTTTATAGAAAATTTAAGAAAAACTAAATTACTTTTTATCTGTTTTATTTTCGTAACAATGAAATCTTTACACCTATGCCACTTTTACACGCATAAACATATAATAATAATAATAATAATAAAGCAAATTAATTGATAGAACACAAAAAAATCTATACTTTAAGAGATATATAATTAAAAAAATATATAATTTATGACTCCTTTCCGCACATATTTAATATGATCCGCATATAAATTAATTTCTTATAAAATATCTAGTTGCAATTAAATAAATCTTTAATTACATTAAACTTGGGCTCAACGGCCTGAATGAAATTTTTCCTTAATTTTAAATTAATTTTTAAATCGAGTAACACATCACCACTTTATGTGCAAATTTTTGCAAGGAATTTTTCTTTCTTTTTTTACAACGTATGATTTTTTTGCACAATGTTTTATCTTCTGAAAATAATAATTTTCAAAAATTTCTAACTGTGAATATAACTATTTAACTCTAAGTAAGTTAGATTAACTCTTATCCGCCTTGGGGGGGGGGGGACGAGCGTTAATCTAACTTACTTAGATTAACTTACAAGCACCCTTACTCTTAAGTATGGGCTACCTTCATAAAAATTGTTTTAAAAAAGAGATCTCTGATATTACTGATGCATGAGCCTATAGTAATTTTTAAACCCATGATTACAAATCTATTTTATCAAAATTTATACAATTTTATAAAAATAATAAATTTTAAAAAAGTGGCATTGAAAAATTTTTGAAATGTCAAGAAAGATTCAGGACTCCATCTATGATTTTGAGAAATCTAAAAATCCATGAAACAAATTGAAAAAAAAATTAATAAAATTAAAACATAAAAAATAAATAAATAAAAAGATAAGCAAGAGTGAAAAATCCCTCTTTTTACATCAGAGCATTAATGCATAGCCACCGAGAGTCAAGGCCTCTCAGTAGATTTGTGACGTCATCCTCTGAGGGGCTAGTGAAGCATAAGATAACGCGGTATTCAGATTTGTATTGAGAGAAAACTAAAGTAAATACTTCAAACTTTTGAGCCACGTAATATATTTTTGCTTTAGCTAATTTAATAGCACTTAAAAAAAATGTAAGTGGTGAATTTTTAGCTTTTTAAGATATGTTTAAAGTTATAATTCTATAAAATGAACATGTAGGACTTCTTGATGCTTTTCAATAGAAATGAATGAATAGAAATGAAGAAATGAAATTTAATAAGAAATTTTATACTTTTAATTTTAAAATCTTGATTCCTCATAACTATTTTTAATATCAAAAGAATAAACCTTATTTAAGTATATAATTTATTATTTTCTAATGTGAAATTATACATTAGATTTAATCATATTTGAAAATAAGAAATGATACATTTTAATCATGAAACGGATGCGAGACAAATAAAAATATGTTATATCATGGCAGAAAAGAGACAAATAAAGAAATAATAGTTTTATTGGCACATTTATAAAATTTTTTATTTTACATACACTCTTCCAGACTTATAAAATAAACATAAAAATGGGAATAAAATGAGAATAGTACATATAATCTGGAGCAAACTCAAAATTTATTTATCCATAAGATTGCAAAAATCTAAATTTAAATTTTATTTTATTAATTATTTTTTTTTTTTTTAAAAAAAGAATGTTTTATGTTTAGTTTTAGTATAGATCATTATATGGTAGTTCAAAAAATTAAAAGGAAAATAATAACATAATAATTTAATAATATTTTTTTTGTTGCCAGATTTGTACAAAAATATATTACAAGGAGGAAATATTGATTGGATAATTATAGGGAAAAATAACATATTCTAAGAAAATAGAGAAGATTCTTTAATATGGACGAACTACATTGAATATTAATTAAAAAGTTGTCTCCTTATTATTTTTCAAAATATACACACTCGCAAGTAATGGCAGATTTTTAGGTTGGTTAGCTTCGTGGATAAAATTCAAATGTCCGGGTTATATATATATGTAATTAATATTTACCAAAATTTATACTAACTTTATACGTAAATTTATCAAAACATAATATATTTGAAGAAGAAAATTTTTTTTAGCATTTTTATGCATATCTTTATTGAATATTAGTCTTACTTCAAAGCACCTAGTTTTCTTTTTTTCTGTTTTTGCAAACGAAACTACTTTTTCATTTACATTACACACATAGTCAAATGAAAAATCAATTAATTTTCAAAAATTAACAATATTGCTCAAATGTTTTAAAAAATTAAAAAATTTTATACAATTTTCCCAATTTTTAAAATTGCAAGTTTCAGCAACATTTTAAAAAATTATTATCAGCACAATATTTACTACCGTAAATCTGTGCAATAAATCTGATCGAATCTATTAAAACGATTTCTACGGTTATGTGCAAAACCGAAAAAAAATATACATATATATATATATCGAATGCACGCATGTAACATGCTTTGAAAGGTTTAATAATTTTCAAAACGCCCTATTGTATAAAGTAAATTAGGCTGATACTAAAAAAAAACTATTACCTTAACAGAACTAGGATTCAAATAACATGCAAACACCAAAAAAGCATGTACGTGAAAAAGTTTTCGTTTTTGCTTTAAAAATTACAGTCTTTTTGTCAAAAAATGCACATTAATTTATAAAAATTGTAGTCAAGGATAAATATTTTTCAGAGTGTTATTTGAAAATTTTATTCAAGCAATAAATTATTTTTCAACACTTTTGGCAATCTTTGGGTAATGTGACGCATTAAAATTAAATTACAATATTTAATAACAAATTATAAAATAGTAAAAAAAAAATATGTAAGGCAACAGCATAAGATAACACGAAAACAATTCATCTGTATTCCAAAGATTCATAACATATTTAGCATGAACATACAAAACTTAAAATGGCTAACAATGAATTAAATTCCTTTTTTATTAATATAATCTAATGTATCGGAGTTTTTTTGCCTTCAAGTATGAATATTTATGAAATTTTACTCATGATCGTAAGCTATCGTTAAGAATAAATAAGCTTCAAATGCCAATCCACATTGTTATGAATTTTTCTTTATTTTAAAAGTATAACTAAAGCTTTTTTGCTGTTTTTTTTAAATAATACAAATGTTAACTCTTAATGACATCTTATATTTGTTTATATATACATTTAAATACGACAAATGATGTTTAAATTTGTTTTATTTCACGTCTAAGAGTTTTGCAAAAGTACGAATATATTGCTAGTTTCATATTCTAAATTTTGCTAACAATAAACAATACCTTAAGCAATATAATTCTTAAATACAACTTATTTCATTATTTAGTTAAAAAGCTTATTATTAAGTCTGCAAAAAGGAATATTAAAACATGAATGCTAAATAACACTTACTCGACTATTTACGGTTATTTGATAACTGTCTCGTTTGATGGAATTAATCCATTTTTTTTAAATTTCCTCACATTTTGGAAACCTAAATACGGATACTTTAGGCCCATTTTTGTAATTCCCTTTACATCTTGGAACTACACACGTAAGGTGCATTGTTAAAAGCTGTAAAATAATGCAACATATATTTTTTTTGAAATCGTTTAAAACGACACACCCGGCGAGCAAACGATACTGCTATTTAATGAAGAACAAATATTTGAAATTGGCGGCTAATCGCATATCCCCACAGTATGTGACGTCACTAAAAGACCTTGATGATCTCAGCGGCCTTATAGACAGGGACAGTGATGACGTATTTCATGACGTCAAACGACGCGTCCTTCCAATCTCCGTTCCAAACATTCTGTTGAACGATCCATTTAAATGGCATTTCCTATGTTAATTTAAGACGGCAAGATTTTTAATTGTTTATTGACATAAATAAAATTATTTAGCGCTTTTAAGAGACTTATTCCTAATTTATGTAGTTTTCTTTATACGGGGTATCAGTAGGTTTTACGAGTTAAGTGCATTAAATGCTATAAAAAAAGTTTCAAAATGGTCAAGTTATCTTTAATTTTGATGTATAAAAATTTAAGCGTCAATATTTTTAACTCTTGTTTCATGTTTATAATAATGTCTTATTTTATTTAGAATTTGTTACATATTCTTTATCTACATCTAATTTTTTTCTTTAGTTATGGATAGGCATGCATTGTTTTTAAAAACGTTTTGTAATTTTTAATCTATAATTAGATTGTATTTATCAATACTAATGTCTGTTTATTTAATTAAGTCTGATGATTAAATTTGTAGTTATTGTAAACTTTGTTTGCTTAAGATTTTCTGATTATTGCTGCTAATTCTCATTAGCTTTAGTTTTTAACTACTAAATAGGAATAAATTATGTTACTAACTTATTGTTAAATGTGCAGAGTTTTAGTTTAAACTGAGATTTATTTTGACTTGGGATTTTTTCTTGTTATATTTGTCAACATCATCATTAAATAGTTTTTAACAATAATTTTATGCATTAATTTTTTGAGAAAATTAAGATACCTTATTATTAGATAATTAATATTAGATTATTCTTAACGTTACTAGTGTAATGCTAAGTTAATGTGTAGTGTTATGATAGTGCAGTGTAGTGTTATGTTAAAAGGGTCAATACTATGTTTAGTTTCCAGAATTTTAATATATAGAATAGCTAAATTATTTTAAAATTTTTTTTAATTTTCATTTTAAAATGCGAGAGGAACAATTTTTGTAGGTGTTATATATGAATTTATCTTAAAATCTCAGATTCCTATTTTATTCGATAAGAAAGTGCAACATGAATTTTTTAGAATTCTTTAAAACATACTTATCCCATACATAAACTTTTATTTAACATTCATATTTATTAATCTATGTATTCACATAGGTGTTTAAATTTTACTTATATAATAATATTAATTTCGCATGCATTTCAAATAAATATAATTCAAATTTTTAAGAAATTTTTTAATTTAGAAACTTAACTCTTTAATGCATGTATACATATTTAGTTATACAGCTTTTATATTTGGCAAATGTTACTGTTATCACTTTTTAGAAAATAAAATTTGCATTTAACAGTCTAAATCAAAATTTTTTAAATTACCTTCATAGTAATATTTTATTTGTTACAGTGAACGTAATATTCAAGTCATCCAAATTTATTTCATAATTTGGTTGTAAATATGTTTTAAGATCTGTCAACGTCTGTGTTAAGATCTTGTTTACATAATTTTTTTTTTTTTTACTTCCTATCATTTTAGCTCAAATTTATTGGTAAATTTACTATTTTAAAAACGTGTATCTTAAATGCTTTATAATTTTCACTAACTTATCTGACTTTATTCATGCTCCTTACATAACTTTTTAATTTGTTTTTAAATTTTCATTATTATTTACAATTAATAAGTTGTCTCAATATTATAAAAAAAAAATTTATTTAATATAATATACATATTTTAAGAAAAATTAAACATAAATTAGAAATAACATTTTTCAAATAATAAGATTCACAAATTTCCGATTTCCAGATTATAACTACAATTTATATGGTAAATATTAAATACTAATTCTCCCAATCATACATACAAAAAGTTTTCACAATCATTTACAATTAATAAGCTACTCCAATTAATATCATAAAAGGAGATTAACGTAATATTAATATATGCAACACTTTTTCTTGCCCTTTCAGTGGTTAAATTCGACTCTATATTAATAAATTCAAAGATTTAGTTGACCCACTTTTAACTACATGAGAAACGCCATATTGTTTGCTCCGTTCGAAACTTTGTTTGGAACGGGGAGAGCTAGTGACGTCGTTGATGACGTAGGACTAACCCTGTCTATTTCTCGGTGGCTATGATTAATGACGTCAAGACAGAGCTATAATACGATTGGCTCCCAAGAGATAGAATTTCATTGGCCGAGATCGACATTGTGTTTACATCGCACACGGAGCCGCCGAGAGTCAAAACTTAATACAGGAGTTAGTGTCAAAAAACCTTAATTTTTGTTCAATTCTGTCTTTAATATCAAGAATCTTTCATCAGTAAGTAAATATTTTACAACTTTTATTTTATACGCCAAATTTGTATTTCATATACGTGTGTTGTAATTGAAAACTCAAATGTTAGTTACATACACGTGCTTGTTATCATATTGTCATAAAGTGTAATGTCGATTTTTTATCCGTAAACTATCGTTAAAGCTTTAATTATTTCAAGTATTTGATTGATCATGTCGTTTTATTTACATATTAATTTCATTTCTTGTTACTCAAATTAATGATTTAAGATTAAAGTTGGTAGCACGTGGATGATAATTTATTCACAACACATGTTGTGTATATTTATAATAAATACTTATAAATTGTTATACTCGTTTTCGAATTTTTCATTATATACTTATCATAAAACGATATGCATCAATGTTTTTCTACTATTTCTGTGATTTTCTTGTTACTGTCAACAGTACTTTAACGATAGATTTGACAGGTGTAAAAACGAAACCGGAAGTTTTGTTTTCATCTTGTCACTTAGCACGTGGTTAGTGTTGGAAATTATTAAATTAGTGTTGCTTTGTTAATTTATTTTAAATTCACTTGCGATTATATTTTTATGAGCTCAAATTCAACTGTTTCGCACTGAATTTCTAATCACGTTATAATTACGATTTTAATGAACTTAGCCATCTAATAGCTTTCTCCTGCTCTGTGTATTTTGGCGGTGAATTTGGCTATGGTAGCGTTTTGACTTGGCATCATCGCGTTAATTTCGGCAAACCTACTCGTTGCTGCTTGCTATCCTGTCTCTGAGCTTTTTTCTATTAAACTTGACAACTAGTTTGGAGTATTTTTCTACTTTTTTGGCGCAATTTTCGAGTTAAAATATTTTAATTTGTAGAAAAAAATTGGCTTTGTATATAATAAGAAATGAAGCTCTGTCAAATTCCTTACTCTTTTTTTTAATTGTAAATTTTATTCATTACTATTTGACTAAAATATTTATATTTCCTAGTAAGTATTCTTTTAAAATATAGAAATAAATTAAAATTTTACATGTTATAATGCATAAGTAATTAACTTTTCCATTTTGCATTGTGAAACGAAAATTGTAAAAATGAAATGAAAACAAGGTTTTATCTAAATATAAATGTGCTTTATTTTAATTTTCTTGTGTCAAACTATTTTGTACCTGATTGTGTTGTAAAATTTTGAATTGAATTATATTAGAATTTAGCTATTTGTTTATTAAACCGTTTTAATGTTTTTTACAAACTTAACTTGAAGGGCAATGAATGGTTTGAACTTATAAACACATTAAATAACTTACAATTTAGTTTATTCTCTCTTCCTGTCTACAATTTTGAATATATGGTAGTCATTTAGCTTATTTTTTATTTAATTTTTAATAAAATTGTCATAAAAGATAAGCTACATTAGCCTGATATATTTTCATACAAATTCAAATCGTATTAGAAATCGTTCAGTAAACCAAATTTTTTCACTCCTTCATAAAGCTTATGCTCTTTAATAAGTTGAAAAGGTTTATAAATTTTCTTTTTCAATTATTGTGAAATTGAGAAAATGTTTGAAAAGAAAATAAAGAAAAATGTTCTGTGGAAAATTAATAAGAAAAATTCGCATTTTGTTCATTTAACAGAGTTTTATCTTAAATTATATGTAGAGTCTGGACTGAAGAAATTTGGAAAATTTACTATAAAAATATTGCATACATTGAAGAATGACAATTTTAAACAAAGGAAATTTGGTTTTTGTATACGCTAAAAGACAGTTTAGTTTTGTATACACTGCAAAGCAATTTTATAACAGGTGGTTACGTGGAGTACTAAACAAATATAAATTTTTGCACTGATTTGTAAATTTTGGCATGTTCACCGGATTTTATTCTTTTAGAACCGGATTTTGTCTTTGCGATATACAAAGTTTGCTAAGTATAAAATTTTTTAAGCATAACCTTTATTAAAAAATTATATTTTTGTGGTATTCTATAATAGTGGTTTTATAACTTTATTTCAGCATGAACAAAGTTTATTGATTGAATTAAAAATTCAATAATTATTTAAAATTTATTCGGTCATTCACTGATTGACAGTTGCTATGTGATTTTGTTAATTTTTTGCATATTAATCGTGCTATTTTTAGCTATTCAGTAAAGTAATCTTATAATAATTTTTTTTTGGATATTTTATTTGTGTAATACACCAACTTATTTAAATTATTATTTAAAAAAGTAGTTATTGCTGAATTTCAAATATTCAGAAAAAGTTCAGCTTGGTAATATATTAAAATTGACTCCCATCCCTATGGCAGAATTTTTTCTGGCTTTCTGCATCAAACTTCCCAAGCATTAATATCTGTCTTTAAGATCTCTTTCTTTAAATTATAATAATTGTTAATATAAAGTAACAGAAATGTTTTATTTACAAAATGAAGTATAGAATAAAAGAATTTTTATTGTAAAAGTAATATTTTTAATTCTAATATTATAGGCGCTTTCTCGCATTTTGTAGGCGGAAAAATGCACTAATTATTTCCTCTTTTGAATTTTGTAAATCATTACAAAAATTAAAATTCGTAAACAAATGTAACGATAATAAATTGTAATTTGTGCAAAAATTAAAAAATCGTAAATCCGTGCAGTAACTCCAAAATAAAGATCAGTAACAAAATCACGTGAATATGATTCTTTAAAAGAATATACTCATATAAGTGTGTGTAAAACATAATGTTCTTTGTTTAAAAAATGAAAGAACATCATTTTTAGAGCGAACTATCTTTTTTCATAGTTTCTGAATTTTTTATTTTATATTATTAATTTGAAATTCCAGCTGAAGCTATTCATCGCGGATTTTATTTAAATCCCAAATGAGCCTAGAAAAATCATTTCCTCTTTGATGTGCGAGATAAACATCATTGAAAAAAAATTCTGCAGAAAAAAAGATTTTGCGGAAAATTATGCAGAAATTAAAACCCAAAATTTTTCCTTCCCAAATGAAAAATCTTTCTGCGAAAGACTTCGTAACGTTCTGCTACAGTGTCGCCGCAATTATGCCACGGGGGCGCCTGTCTGTTTGTCACTAGGTGGTTCTTCATCCCTGTACCTGCTATGACATCCGCAATCATACTTTAAAAGCATGTGAACAATTTAAATTTTACCATCAAGATCAAAACTCTTAAGAAGTAGATTAAGTATATAATTTATGATGTGTTTTTTTTATAAGACATATTGATGGTTTCGATTATATTGAGAAATAATTAAGTTATCAACTTTTGAATTTATATTTTTTTGTACTTTTCTATTATTTTAATGCTACTTCACTTTCATGTTAAATATTTGTTTATAGGTCAATCCATTATGCAAGAACTTGGTTGCTAGCTCAAAGTTTAGGCGTCAAAGCAATCAGAATCGGTGATTCAAGAAAGTTTTGAGATAAATATTTTATATTTACACCAGCTGCAGGTATATCAAATTTTAACTTACTACTTTATTCCTATTAAATTTTTTAGACTTTTTTTTTCATTCAATGCAATCAATTCCATTTTAATATCAATCATATAAAAATCAATATAAATTTTTTCTTCATATCAATGCGAATCTTTTACTGTCTGGTCCTGTTGGTAAATGTTAAATTAAAAATGCGTGATATGAATTAGGGATGTAACGGTCCTTTTGCCAAATATTCAGAAGTATTTTTTTATTTTTTTTCGGAAAAGTATTTGATAAAAGAAAAATTTTGGAATTTCATGAGTTTTGAGACATATCTGTTAAATAAGTTCTACAACTTGCTCACGTCTTGCAAATGTATGTTCTGAAAGGCAATTGAAAACACGAAATCTAAATAATTGTAACTACTAAACCACGTGTTTTGTACTGCTGATTATTTTTTTTTTAAATTATATTCAAACAAGTCAATTTACTCATTTTTTAACCATTTTTGAAAATTATGAATATTTTATTTTTGTTCTGTTTTTATTATAGTGCAGCTTTTTGACAGAACATTTCTAACTTTATTCTTTTCAAATTTTTTTTCTGTTTCTCTTTTGCTTTTTTTTATTAACTTTTCTTTTTATTTATTTTTTCTCATTTAAGATTGCTTTTTATTTTTTACCTTTGAGCATAATCTTATTTTTATGATAGCACTGCACTTTTAAAAGTTTTTCTGGCAGACTATATTTCTTTTAATGTTTTATGGATTCCTTTATTCTTGAATTTTTTTTTTTTAAATTTCTATTTCCATTCTTTCTATATTTTTATTTATTTATTTTTCCAGTTTTACAACTTCAGTTTTTCAATTTATCTAATGGATGACTATTATGGTTTTCTTTTCTTTTACCCCATACCAATAATATAACTTTTGATTAATTCTCACTAGTGACTAAACTTATTTATATATAAAAAAACATTTAAGAATAATTTGCTCTTAGGCAGTTGAATACTCGTCAGATTTTTTTTTGCGAAATATTTGGTGTTCAGCCAAATCGCTATTCCTTATATCCTTAGTGAAAATAGATGTTTTGATTGATTGATTTGTATTTACAAGTTTAGTGGTTAGGTTTTGTGTAGATTTTCGCATCTAAACTTCCATTCTTTCAAATGATATAATAGTTTGTATGGCTTAAAATTCGAAACTTTTAAGTAATAAATAATTTTTAAAAATTATATTTTTGCGTAATCGTTGATTGTGCATAATTTTATAATTTTGTGTAAAAAAAATTTCAAATCGCTTAAAAAGTTCTTAAGGTATGATGGACACAAAAGTAAAATTTACCTAAAGTAGTGCAAACATTTGACCTTTTTTCCTTATTTATCACAAGATGCCAAAAATTGGCGCCACTTATCTGTAGTATTTTCATCTGAATCATAATGTTTTCAAGGATATTTTCATCCCAATTTTCTGCTGTTATTAATACTATGAATTTGCCATCATTTGAAAATTTATCCATAAAAAGATTCATTTGAAATCTGCACGAATGTTATTTCTCATTGTCTGTCTTAGTTATTTGAATGCCAAATTTATTTCAACTTATTAATGATTTGAATATGTAATAAAATGATAGAATCTAAGGCAAAAGTTAGATTTTTAAAAAAGTTTGTGTTTTTAAAAAACCAATGCTGCGATTTATATTCACACGATTTTAGAATCCAATATAACGATTTAAGGAAAGAAAAAGTTTTTATTGAATTATTTACTATCAAGGTGTGATATTCTTCATTAGTAAGTAATTTATTTAAAAATGTTAATTCTAAAAATATGTTAAATGTGAAACATGTATGGCTCAGAAATTGGTATCGATTTTGTAGGCATACAATTTTCATGGTTTTTCACTTTGTGTCATGGTTACCCCTCATTGACTTATCCTGCTTTGTGCTCCAATCGCAGTTGGCAAGGTTTAGGACAGAATGGATTAATCCACGGTTGAAACCAAGGTTTAAACTGTCTTGTCCAAAACTTAAACTGTTGTATACCCTTTTATTCAAATTTTGTCACAATTTTAAAAAAAAATTTGGAAAAATAAAAGGTTAATTTTTGAACAAGAAACATCACAAGTTTTCATTTTATTAAAAAAGTTTATTTTTAATATTGCATTTATTTATCCTTATGCCAAAACATAATTTATCAGTATAAAAACATATTTATTCTTATTTAAGGGATAAGGTATTCACTTTTGTTGTTCAATGAATTATAGAGTACAAAAGTTATAAATCTTTTCTTATTATATCATATTATTTTCCTTTAAGAAGTTAAAACAAATTGAATAAAAATTATCAAATATTTATTAATATATGTAATTTGTATCTGTGCAATGGTTACACAAATAGAATTTTTGCCTTTTACCAATGCATTTGGTTTTGAACACTTTGAGACAGTTTTAGTCAGTTTCAGACAGTTAAACCCACACGTAATTGTCCAAAGCCAGTTTAGGACGTCCAAAACCCCAACCCTGGTTCCGATTTTTGTTTTTTACAAGTTGGCAGCTTTGTATTTATGGATTTAATAATAAATAAATATTTTGAACTGTTTTTCATCTGTAATTTAGTAATATGCTAATTTTTCATTTGCAGGATAACACGTAAACAATGTCATCAGCATCATCTAGTAGTGAAAATAGTGAATCCCCTAGTATGCGTCCTCGTAAAAGAAGATGCAATCACCCAAAAGCTACCACAGAATATTTGATACGCTGGGTGAGAGACCACATTGTAGAACCCTATCCAACTGAAGAGGAAAAGACCTCTTTAAGTCAAAAGGTCAATTTGACTCCAAAACAACTTGAAGATTGGTTTACCAACCTTCGTCGTCGTAAGCTGGAGAAAATAAGAAAAGATATGGGGATAGATCTATATTCAGTTGCTCATCAAATGCCTACAAAGAAACGCCATTCCGCAAGACAGTTTGAGAATTACTCCAGACCGCACATCAAAAAACATTCTCCGATTAAAAGACAAAGCACCTCCAGTGAGTACTTAGGGAATAACAGGACAGAATCATCACATATCGATGAAGTCGCATGTTCTAATCAACCCGGTGTATCTCTCATTAAGAGATCAAATTCCCTTTCAAGCCTTAATGAATCTTCAAATGATATGAATACAAGTTCCTTTGTGGAAAATGATAGTAACTTAAGGTTGCTGTGCTGGGTAGCTTTGAATAGTTCTTAATGCCATCTTTTAAATGGTGACGTGTCTTTCAAAAGATTCATCTCAGGGTTGCCACTCCACAGGGAAAACCTGGAAAATATTTTAAAATCTGCTAAAATAACGGGAAATGCAGGGAATTTTAAAATTTTCCTTACAAACTGAGGGGAAAGCAGGGAATTTTATTTCTTATTTTTGTCTTTTAAAAAGTGCAAATCTATAAATGGGATATTTAAGGATAATAGTCAGCTGTATTATATTATTTCATTTATTATAGCATTATTTGTTTTATGGTGAGCTGTTTCTTATTTCTCCCAAGTTTTTACAGCGACTAAAACTAGCATCTTTATCCTAAGATAGTTCACAAGAGCACAGTGAATGCTTAGTTGCCAACTCTACTGGATTTTGCCAGTTTCTCCTGGTCTACTGGTTTAATAAAAGTTTTCCTGGTTTTGTACATTTTAGAAAGTTCCCTAAAATTGTGTAAGTTCCTTAAAAAAATTCCCTTGCAGATTATTGCTTGTCTGAATATTTAAATACGTGGCACTGATACATGATAAAGCGAGCCTCCTTTATAAAATTCTGTTAACTATCTTTGATAAAATAAATACCTATTACTATTCAAAATAATGAGTAAACATAATACATAGCATTTCAAGATCATTTAATGTGAAATCATAGCTGGAAAATATTGCAGTTTTTCTATTTTGATGACTTTAAAAATCCCTAAATGTAAAATATTTAGTATATTTAGCAACAATTATCTTGACATTTATTTAATTTCGTAAAATCTACTGGATTTTTCCCTATCTGTGTTGGCAACTATGTGTATTGTGTATAATATGTGCAGGGAATTTTTTTTACAGATATGAGTGGCAACCCTGCATCTTCTTTTCGCATTGGAAGTCTTATTCATATCATTACATATCCAAGGTAGGAAGTTCAAATACGCCTGAAGTGTTCATTCTCAAAAGATTCGTCTTTTTAAACTGTACAAACTCATTACACATTAGTATTCCATTTGTTTTTAAATATTTCTTGATCATTTAAAGGATTTTGTGTAAAAGAATAGATTTTAAGGACAGTGTTTGCCAAGGCCTGTTACATGAGATTTCTCTTGACATCTCTTCTTGATGCAATTGCTCTGCAGTTTATATTATGTAGAATAAAAGATCAGTACAAAACGCAGAATAAGAACATCTAAATATTTTATAAAGCCAATTAAAAATAATTAACCTTAAAAACTGTTTAATTTTTATTTTGAAAATTAGGGCTCTTAAGGGTACTGAATTTTCAGTATCACTATAGTTCATAGAAGCAATTTTTCAGTTTTCAACTGAATAGATGGTGCATGTCGTCAACAATGAAGTATAAAAACTAGTTCTTCTAACTATTTTTTCAAAGTTTTTCCTAAATTTATTTAGGACAAATTTTTTATGTTTTAAAAACTTAATTTATTTAATATATATTTTAATTATGTTAAAAACAGAGAAAAAAATTCTAATGCTTACTCAATTTAATGTAATCATTAAAAATGGTATATGAATTACTTTCGTAGATGTTATTAACCCTTAACAATCTGGAATTATTTCCAGTTTTCTTCTCACGATTATAATATTTATTATTTTAAAACACTATAATTAAGTCTATTTTAAATAAGTTATTGATTTTTGCTATCATTAATGTGGCATAGGAAGCAGTAAATAAATATATAAAGTTAATTTATAAAATATATTTTAGAGTTCAATAAAATTTTCAAGATACATAAATAATTTCATTTCATGGAAACTGATAATTTTTCATAAATGAAGCAGTTTGATTTAAGTATAATGTAATTCACTGTAATTAGCCTAGATATTTTTTTTTTTTTTTAAAAATTTCGTATACGTAATGAAATTTTATTTATAAAATCTATAATAATAATTTAAATGAAAAAATATTCGTAAGAATTTAGGAGTCCCTCTATCAAGAACAGATGCTTCTCTTTTCCATAATTAAAGGCATGTCAGTGTGTTTTTTAAACAAGTTGAATGCATCAAGTTAAATTATCTTCCATTATTTGCAATTCTTGTTCAAAGGACAATAATTCAAATTTATTTTGATTTTGAACCAAAACTTATTGATAATAAATTTTGAAAGAAAAAAACCACTTTAGAAAAAGTAGGTTTCTTCATGTGGGCCCACCTGAAGATACCCGCCCAGGTTCGCTAAGTTGCCTGGGCCTACTTATGCGAACCCTGGATAAATACTGTTATATGAGTACTTGCATTATACTAGAAATTTTTTTTAGAGAAAAGTAAATAATTGTTTTTATGGGTGTATGTATATTGAGTGATAAACTGCTGTACTATTGAACCCTGAGTTAGATAGCCTTGATTCTGGTAACATGACAGAGACAATTTGTAGACTAGAAATATCTCTACTCTAGACAAAGTATTAACCTTTTTTTAATTTAATTTATAACACAATTGATTTTTTTTTATTGCAAAAAAGACTTTTATTACATATTTAATGAACAAATACTTGGCAAACTTTCATGCTATGACAATCGCTATCTGTCATTGTCTTTTAAGTGAAATATATATATATTTTATTATGCTGATTGAAAAAATGTAATCTCTTTTAACTTTTCATTTTATATGACTAATGTTTTTTCCTTTCTCTCTTTTTTTTAAATCTCTGTTTATTTTAATGTATTAAATTGAGTGTTTGATGTACTTTCACCTGTTCTTTCGTGCTATTCTGTGAGAAAGTTGTATGTTTTTAGGAAAGGTCAAAAAATGTAAACTTTTTTGTGGTAGTGTTGGAAAATAAACAGCTACCATCATTAAAGAGTATGCAGTTTCTTTATAACCATGAATCAATGTGACCAAAGTTATGATTTAAAAGATTAAGATTCAGAAAATTGTAGATTTTGCTGGTCAGCTCACGATAGGATATAAAACTTGCCATTGCTTAGCAGAAGTATCTGTACAAAATTTCTGATTTTCAACTTAATAGTACAGTAGGGAACCGATTATCCGGAACGATCGGGACCATCGATATTCCGGATAACTGATTTTTCCGGTTTTCTGAATCGCTACAAAATACCGTTTTTTTATAGTTAAATCCAACTAAAAAAAAAAAACAAATAATCTTAAAAAGAAGAAAAAACGATGAAGTAATGATTATTCCAAAATGATGGAAAGGTAAACATCTTTCAAAAAAGAACGAAAAATCCTAAAATCTGATGAGGAAAAAAAATAATTTTTTTTTAAAAATGGCGGGAAAACTAATCGAATTTCGTTCCGGTTTTTTGGTCTTCCGGTTTTCAGATTTCTGGATAACGGGTTCTGTACTGTATCTACTTCACGTCAATGATTGAAAAAGTACTAAAGTATCAAAATATAGTTTCCTTCGACATACTAGTTTTATTTAAACATGTGCTGCCAATTTCATCTAGTTTTCGACTGTCATATTTTAGGTTTTCTGAATCAATTTTGTTTCAAAATAGTCTTTAATTTCCGTATCAATATATTTACGTATTTGAAAATTGATTTGAATTTGTGATTGAAGTAAAAAAAATTATTTTTATTTTCTTAAAGGAATTTAAAAATTTATAATCAAAATATTTATTTACTACTGTTTCCGAATTGTAGGTTATGAGTCAAAACCCATTGTATTGTGATATTTTTTTATTGTGTGTAGATGTAGTCAGTATTATGTTTTATGTAAATAAAATTTATGCCATAAACATGTTTTCATTTTTGTCAGCAATAACAACGCCAAAGAGAAACTAAATTTCCATTTGATAAACACAATACACTTCTGAAATATAGGAGTGCACAACCCGCAGATGCCTCTGAATAAAAAATAAAAAAAAATTCCAATTAAAAACAATTTTGAATTCCACATTTGAGTCATTACTTATTGAGGCATACAATTTGCACTTTGTAAATCTATGTTTTTCGATCCTTTTTTCAACATTTTGTTATAAAATCCCTCATGGTTTAAAAAAAAAAATAATATTTTTATTACAATGCCCGAATTTTGTATTTGAGTAATCACTTTTTTCTGGAGCTCTTGCTTACTGACAACGTCAGCTTATTATTTTCATTTTTTAATTTTCTTTGTTTACAGTTTGTTATTGATTACAATTTTCTTGTGGAATTTCTGCTACATTGCGCAGAAATAGTGTAAAAAAGTTGTATTTAATAACTTTTTTTTTACATGAATTTTGATCTCTTTTTACTACCCGATATTACCCTATTTTCCCCTATGTAGTATATAGTTTAAGACTCTTTACTATCCCTCTCTATTATAATTCAATATTTCAAATTTTATGATAATGATTACACAAATATACTAAGATTTAATATACAACACAAACGTGCAAATAACTGGATAGAAAAAGATGTACAAATAATCGCATTTATTACAGCCCCCTTTTTTGCCTACACCACAAGTTATGAATCTTGCGAACAACCTGTTTCTATATTGCTCATTTTTTTACCAGGTAGCTGAATAATACAGAATTTTTGCTGAGTACATAAGGTGAATAATCTATAGCCTATTGTGTACACATATTAAATGAATTATATATTCAAATCTCTAAAAAAAGAAGGCTTATATTAACCGTGTAATCAGTTGAAATCTATTCCACAAAGACTGTATTTTAATAATTATTAAATTAGCTAAGAAAATGTAAAGAGTCATGTTACTAAGGCCTATTGATGTATAGAAAAATCTGACCCTTTGTAAGGTCAATCTAACAACCGTATAAAAGTTCTATACTAATATCAATTTCCGTGTATATCTTAACTTAAACTGCTGACTACAGTTAAAAATTAAACTGTCAATGACTTCAAAGTTTAGCGTGCACGGGGTGGACAAAATAATGGAAACACTTCTAGACTCATATTTCTGAAGAAATTACTAACAGAATCATTTTAAAACTGCTGAGGACATCAACACGTGGTTTCTCACGCAGGGTACGTAGCGGTTTTAAAAAGTGCTACTAAAAATTTTTTTTTTATTTGCTGTGTCGACTGTTGTTTGTTCTCAATTACAACAAATGCATGATTTCCACAAAGTTCTCTGCAATATTTTTCAGAAACTATGTATTTTATCATTTTTATGTAGCTCTTGAAAATTTTTTTGAATTTTATTGATTTTATGTTTATAAATTAAGAACTTTGAAAGACAGAGAAAAAAAATTTTTTATTAGTGCACAGATGCTAATTATGATTTTTTTTTTGTTTGAAAAGTTATTAATAATATTTTTAAAGTGCTTATTTTTTGTAGAAAAATATGGCTACGCACCCTGTCACAATTATCAATGAAGTTTTAAGCTTTTAGAGGTTTGAAGGACTGACACTAAGTTACGAACCGAAAATAGTACTATCGAACACTTTAGGCAAAAACATTTGTAACTTTTAACTATTATTTTGGTTATTCTATGCAATATTTGCACAACAGTTTTTTAGGCATAGGAAGCAACAATTTGCTAGACCTGAGGGTCCGGAGTTCGACCCCCATTAATGGTCAATGTTTTAAAAATTATATTTTATATATATATATTTTTTTAATATTGTAACGTAAATAAAATATTCCTTTTCCTTAAATTTTCTTTTCTTTTCTATAAGAACGATTAATTGCTCCCAATAGTTTACCCAGATGAGCTGTCTAAAGTTTGGATCCCTTAATGTTAATTTTATTTTTTGAGTATTTCGCCATATCTCGAAAACCTTTTTAGCGAATTGCAGAATTTTTACACACAATTACAAAATTTCTTTATCCAAACGTAGCTCTATTCTTTAAAAAAAAAATTTCTATTTATTATTAATTTATTTAAGGATAATCAAATAAACTTTAATTTGCAAATTTGTACATGATTTTAATGTATGTATTTTTAGATGAAAAAAAAAATTGAGTGCTATAGGTCGAATAGTTCGTGTGAAATCGAATTTTGAAAATATGACTCTTTTTAAAATACTATACGATTATTCAAAAAGTTATTCCAATCAGAACCTTTTTTATGCATATTTCATCATGTTTTGCTTTTAATGTCAGTTTTTCTTAAATTATATTGGAGAGTTTATTAGCATTTTTATTCTTTTGTAGTCATTTTTTATTCGATTACATTTGGAGAGTTTATTTGCACTTGTACAACATGTTTATTCTTTTGATGTCAGTCTTGCTTAGATTATACTTGACGACAACTTCTGGTAATAATCTTCCTCCTTTTCCTTCCATTGTCTTCAGATTCTTACGGTCTTTGGAGAAAGTGTACGAACCGTACAACATGATGGAATCGTAATCAAACTCAGTCAACAACTGATTCTCTTCAGGTTTTAGTTTGAAAAATTGATCTTCGAGTCCTGCAGAATAATAGGATGTAATTTAGTCATTATTTTATTTTATAACCGATCCAATTTTTTGAGTTTAACTACCAATGTGCAACCTTGTAATTTCGTACCCAATCCAGAAGGCAAGGCAACTCCTGGATCAAGCATTGGGAGAAATTTTGCCTTCGTGGCCGACTTTTTTGATGGAGCTAACCCGCATTTGCGTTACATGGAGAGGAAGACCACGAGAACATCCCACGGTTCGCCTCGTGACAAAGGGACTCTAACCCATGATCCGTCTACCACTGAGGATATTCACTGTGGTCGGTGCAAGCTGGATGCGGAATTCGTATCTACCAGCCATCGCTGGGATCAGACCCCGGTTCACCTCATTGGAAGGCGAACGCTCTATCCCCTGAGCCATCGCGACTCAATCAGTCATTATGTCAGATTTAAACAATCGGAAACGTACTTAAGTCCACATTCTCATGTCACAAGTCTCAAGACATAGAAAGACGACTCGAGACATAGAGTTCAAACGAAAACTCCCTGTACCCCACCCAATTTTCACTTTAAAATATATTTCGATATTTTGCGAATCCTCTTTTTTTTTTCATTTTTTAATCTTTTCTCGCAATAAACACAAATCTTAGAAATACGGAACTACTATTCTGCTTTTTTGGAACGGTGGAAAAAAAAAGCACGATTTATTATTACTTTATAATCTAAGTACGAAACGTCGGGTTTTAAAAAAAGCAGAGCTCAAAATACATATTTGGCGAATATCAGGAGAGAGCCACAAAGTTAAGAATTCAGACGCGGTTTTTATGTCTAAAAAATAGCACTTCGTCTATATATTATTATAATGAGCCACCAAGAGCCGGGATGGCTCAGGGGATAGTGCGTTCGTTTTCCAATGAGGTGATCCTGTTTCGAATCCCAGCGATGTCTGGTCGATACGAATTCCGCATCTGTCTTGCACCGACCACTGCTGATGTAAAATATCCTCAGTGGTAGACGGATCTTGGGTTAGAGCCCCTTGCCGTCAGGCTCACCGTGGGGAGTTTTCGTGGTTTCCCTCTCCATGTAACGCAAATGCGGGTTAGTTCCATCAAAAAGTCCTCCACGAAGAAAAATTTCTTCCGATACTTGATCCAGGAGTTCCCATGTCTTCTGGATTGGGTTCAAAATTACAAGGCTACGGAGTTGAACATTAGTACACGTAATCCCAAAAAATTGGGTCGGCTGCTCAACGACGGTTATAAAATAAAAATATAATTATACAATGAGCCACCAAGTGGTCATTTCATAAAAGATTTCTACCACTATGATTTGAACTTATATACACACTAAAAGTTGAATGATGTGTTTTAGCTCAAATATGCAAATGAATTAATAACAAACAGTGACTTGACCTTCTTTAATATTTTTCCAGTATATGACTAGATAGTCGTCTCTATCAGATCTGTTCTGTTCGTGGAAAAATCCTATAGCATGTCCTAGTTCATGAACAATGGTTGCCGTAAAGCCACATCCATGACCGAGAGAAAGAGGCTGAGCACCACCTGTTCTTCCAACGTGAGAATAACATCTGCAAAAGGAACCGTTAACTCAATAACATTTAACTTTCTTTCTACATAAAACGATTTTTAAAAAAATAAGTTTCCTTAACATAGCATAATCAACGCCTTTAATAATGTCCATTTCTATAATCCCTGGAAAATGAAGTCTAAAATTATACATAAATCAAAACTTTATGTTAAAACGAGTACGTAAAGAAAATGCTATCTAACAATAACTATAGTTTGTCTAAAACAAGAACTCCTCTAGACGTTCGTCTGAACCTGTGGCGGTGACTATGGTAACCAGGTATGACTATTTCAAGTAGGAGTGCGGGGTCACTGTTTTGGAGTGGTTTCGTTTTGGGGTGGCGATAGAGAAAGGGAATATCTTTCTTCGGTCTATTGTGTTAGTCCTAGAGTGCAGCTACCATCCCTAAAATGCACCATTCTTTTTTCCATAGCATCAGACTCTGTGACGGGAGGAGTTCTTAGCTTAGACAAACTATACTGTAACTTCCTTCAGTGAAATTTGTCTGCTTGCTGAAGGAATTAGAGATAAGTTGAAAGGCAAAGAGTTTATTCTGAATCTTACCTTCCTCAATAGGGATTTTTTAAAATTTTTATCTTGGTTTTGCTATATTATTTTTAACGTGGTAATGCATAATTTTTCATCAAAAATATCATTGTGTATCAGTGTTATCGCAAAGTAAGTAGAATAAAAAACTTACCCTTCTCCAGGGAATAGTCTTAGATAATCTTTCTCAGTTGTTCGTTTAATAAAACGAATGCAGGTATTTTTCTCATATTGTTCAATTGCACCTTCCAATCTCAGAAAAACTAAGGATAATTTAAAAAAAAAAAAAAAAGAAAGAAAAAATCAAGCTTAGAAGTAGTTGAAATTAATTCCGTGCTGCCTGTAGACTCCTTATTATACATTTTTAGAATTCTCGCAGAAAATTAAAATCACATCTGAGCTACAAATTAAAATTTAATCGTTCTAGAATCCTTACCGAAAATGAAAAACAAAAAATCATATTATAACTCCTTAAAAAATGAATTAAAATAAATAAATGAAAAATAAATCTCTATAAAAAATCACAATAGAGTTTTAGAATCCTCGCAGAAAATAAAAATGAATCAAAAATCACATTATAGACCAAAATTAATATTTTACCCATTTTTCGAAAATTTCATCTTCCTCAATTATCTTTTTAAAATCCTCGCCGAAAAATAAATTTAAAAAAAAACCTCACATTAGAACTCCAAATTAAAACTTAATCGTTTGAGAGTCCTTGCCTTAAAAGAAATTTAAAAAAAATCGCATCTTAACTCCAAAATAAAATTTAACTCAGAAGAAAGTCTTTCTCGAAATCAAACGAGTATCTATAAAGAAACAGAGAAGAGATGAAATTCGATTATTAAAAACAGTTCTTCAAGCTATAAAACAGTTTTTAAAGTTTTTCATCTCATCTTCCTCAATAATGATTCAACAGTTTTTTATAGCATTTGTGTTTCATCATAACTGACTATTTACTAAATATGTATATTTTGCTGTTTAATTAAATTACTTACACACTGTTTCTCTCAGACTTGGATCTTCAACATATGGCACAACGCCATTTGGCCACAAATATTCAGGATGTACAGTAGCGCTTCTATCCTAAAGGAAAAGTAAACAAATCTAGATTCAAACAACATAGTCGTTTTATTTAGTTATCAAATTACATGAATATGCTTTCAAAACAATCTAAAAGCTTTTAAACTCGCCTCACAGAAATTTAATCAGTGCTATCTCTTACGATATATAACATAGAATTATTAAACAAAAAGATTATAGTAGTTTCGCAGCCTTACTGGAACCCTAAACTTGGCGACATATTTCCATAAATAAAGAGAACATTCGTTCTTGAGAAAAAAAACAACTATATGACGACACTTGAGTATTGGATTTGATTGGATCTCTAAGAATGGCGCGTCTTATGGTGACATGCCGTTATCAAATCAAGAACGTGACCATTTGTCAGTTTGATATTTCACATATCTGTTAAGCGTATACACAATAATAAACAAAATTCTTTTCATTTTTTAAAAAAAAATAATGCATTTCATTTGTTACCTTTTATAAAAAATAATTTCTGAAACTACGGAGGTTCCGTAATAGTTGGAGGGTATTGCCAAGTGATTTTATAATTTAAATTCTTGTGGAAAAAAAACTTTATAAAACTAATGAAATAGTTAAGATAAGAAATTATTCATAAATTTTCCACCTCCTTCATATTTATTCTTTTCCTTCACCTTAAGATCGTCAGATCGAAATTAAAAAAAGTTCTTATTAAAAAGATTCTTACGAAGTCTGGAATTCCAAGGATATCACCACCCAACAAATCTGGATTTTCCAAAGGTAGGTTTCCAAGATGCGCTTCAAGAATAAAAGAAAAATCATTAGATTTCCGTTTCAGTAATAAAGTATTAGAAAGCAAGTTGTATATAATTTAAGAATTTATTGAGAGATAAGTTAAGCTACGTTTCTTGTAGAAAAAACCTACACCGCCTCTCAAAGATTTTTTTTAAAAAGTTAGTAGGGGAAAAATACGTCTTTATTATTACAATAGGAATAATTTTTCGTTTTTCTAAATTTGATAACAAATGAGATCTATGTATTTATCTTGCAATTGTTATACTCTCATGTTTATGCTTGTTTAAGAGAGCGTTTATAACGGAGTAGATAGAAGAGTGTTTTAACCTTACCCAATTATAAATGTTTACTGCTCTTCCCAGGTAGCAAAAAGATATGATCTAATATTAGAAAAATGCAATATAATACTGCCCTGCTAGAAAACGCAACGCTCTTGAATCCTATCTTCTAATTTTAGAACTAATATTATATAAAATTAAATATTATTCGATCTAACATTCGAACTTTCAAAATAATCATCTATTTCATTACTTTTGGTACAGCGTCACATTTTTGCGAAAGGTTATCCCATATTATTAATAAATAAACATTTATTTATGAAAGAAAACAATAAATTAAATATTACTTAAAATGTCATTTTTAGCCAATGCAAAGAAAGCGAAAAATAATATTAGTAGTAGTTTGCGAACGATTGAACTCAAAAAACTTTTTCAACTGTTGAATCTTGTCCCCCTTCTTCCTCGTTGGCTTCTTCTGTTCGTTTGTTTACGGCGCCATTGTTAGAACTTAGCTGCTTTCTTTTCAATTACATAAGGTATTTATAATTTAGTAATTATTTGAAAACTTTATACATTTCAATGATAGTTACATGAAACGTTAAAGAAGTATTGTAAGTAATGTTTTTGCTTTAGTTAAAAATCATGTATCAAATAAAGTCAGTTTATATTATGAATTGTGATCATTATTGTTCGCACATAGTAGTTGACTTCTGTGTTAAGTTATTGTTTAGCTATAAATAATAAGTAATGTAATTAGTTCAAAATATGCTTGTAAAAGAACGTTTGCTAAGTAATTCGACTGTAACAAAGTTTTTCTGCAACAGTGGAAAAGATAAAAATAATTGTCTGTAAACAAATTAGCCAAGTTAAAACAATTAGAAAATTAATGATCTGCTACTTTTAGCTCAGTTTAAACCATTACATTCTAGAATGTTTAACGTTCAATACAAGCAATATTGTTACCGTATTAAAATTTCATGTCTAAAATATTGTAAAACAAAGAATTAAACATTTTTATTTAAATTTCTTGGGGATATTTCAGTATCGTGATCTGTCCCGCCAAGTGCAATCACCAAATAGATTTTAAACTTGTAACTTTTTTAAACAAAAATATGTATATGTTTGCCTGGGGTTGTACCTTTCGAGTTTGTCCTATTCTGTAATGTTTCTTTTAGTTTAATAAATATTTATTAAATAATTATTATGATAATTAGTCTAATAAATAATTATTGTTTAATAAAGTTTTTAAATAAATTTCTATTGCATATAATCTGAGACTAAAAATTTAATTAAGCAATAAAAAAATAAGTGTTATGCATACTGACTTTTAAATGTAATGTAAATATATTTGGGGGGAGGGACAATATATATATATTACAACTTTGAAATATGTGAATTGTTAAAGAATTCTCCGAAATGGTTTTTTCAACCATAAATTGATGAATTTGAATTCTTATTGTATCTTTTTATATTGATGTACTTATACGAATTTTAAAATAAGCATTTGTTTATTTAATATTTTTCGGCACTCTTTTTGTTGATTTGCCACATAGCGAGTAGTTATTTTCTGGTATAATAAAAGAAGTTAAAAGGTTTTGCAATTTTATTTTATTTTTAAATATCTGAGAGTTTACTTGGGAGTGCTTATGAGCTAAATTCTTTTAGTTGATCTTCTTCCCTCTGTGTTATTTTTTGTGTGACACTAACGAAATTTTTTTTACGCTTGTATCGATACCGAAATTTATCATTTAATTTCATTGTAAAGGATATTTCAATTTCTTAAAATCATTTTCAAATTAAATAATTAAAGTTTCAAATAAATATTCAATGTTAAATAGTTTTAAATGTGTTTTTTTTTTTTTTTCATTTCAAAATCTAATTTCTTTTCTTTTTAAATTTCAGTATATATAGCTTTTCATCTTCAAGAAAATCTACTATTTTTAAAATAAGCAGTGGACGAAAGTAAGCAATTGTTTATTTCACACTTTTTTTGTTGATAGCTTGCCACATAGTGAGTATTTATTTTCAGGTCTAATAAAAGGGGTTAAAGAGTTTTGTAGTTTGAATTTTTTTTTATTTTTTTAAACATATGATAGTTTGCTTGAGAGTGTTTATGAGCTAAACTCTTTTGTTAATCTCCTTCCCACTATGTTACTTTCTGCTTTTCGTGTGGCTCTACCAAGATTTTTTGATGCAAGTATTGATACTGCAATTTACTCATTGAATTTCATTGTAAAAGATATTAAAAATTTTTAAAAACATTTTCAAATTGCATAATTTAAGTTTAAAATAAATATTCATTGTTTAAGAATTTTAAATTTGGTTTTTCCATTGTAAATTTAATTTTCCTTTACAATTTCAGATATAGCTCTTCATCTTCAAGAAATTTTAATTAAAATTTCATGTTTGAAATATTGTACAACAATGAATTAAACATTTTTATTTAAATATAGACTGATTTTTATTTGAATGTTTTTGATGCATCATTATTCATATTAATTTGTAAATGATTAAAAAATAAACAATAATATGGTCTATTCAAAATGGTGATTATGGTGAATGTAGAGCTTTGATTAAATTGTATTTTTTAAATAAATTCCTATTAGAAATAATCTAATGCTGTAAAAATTTGTTAAACTATAAGAAAAAAGATATTTGACAAATGTTGGGTATGCATACTGACTTTTAAAGAATGCTATGTAAAATATTTGGGGGAAGGGGCGAACTATATTTAATATATATTTACAACTTTGAAATATGTGAATTGTTAGAGAATTCTCCTTCTATATGATTTTTTCATCCATGAATTGATGATTTTAAATTCTCATAGTATCTTTTTACATTGATGTTCTTTTACATTAATCAAATTTTAAAATAAGCAATGGAAAAAATTAGCAATTGTTTATTTAACACTTTTCGCCACTTTTTTTGTTGGCTTGTCACAAAAGAGTTTTGCAGTTTGAATTTTTTTTCATTGCAACGATAAAGATAAAAATAAATTTTTTGTAAACAAGTTTGCCATGTTTAAATAATTATTAATTAATCAATTACTTTTTAGTTAAAACCATTGCATTTTAGAATGTTTGAAATTTTATTCACAAGTTGAACACTGTTGTTACATTTTTTGAATTTCCTGTTTATGTATTGTAAAATGGTGAGTTAAATATCTTTATTTTCATTTCATGAATTAGACAGATGTTTTTGATATGATTAATTATATTAATTTATAAATGATAGCAAATAGTTAAAAAATAAGCAACAATATGGTCTATTCAAAGTATGTTAACGTTAAATGAAGAACAGTGCTTAAAAGGTGTTAAAATTTTTATTTATGAAGTTCTTAAAAAAAATGTGAACATTTCCTATTGGCTCTATGAGCTTATACAATGTACAAAAATATTTTAACAGTTAAGTGTCATTGTACTTAATCTTTAAAAAAAATTAAAAAGTATTGAATTTGATATATTTTTGTATCTGTATATATACTTGAATATTCACTTCAATTGAAAAGAGCTTAAGCGTTTTGACCTATAATTTCTTCTTTTTTAAAAAAATAATAATTAAGAAAAAATAAAATTATTATTTGAAGGCCGTTATAAGTGAAATAATTTTCTATTCTTGCTTGGTGATACTGAGATTTTTTGGTGCAGGTATTGTTACGGAAATCTACCCATTAAATTGTAAACATTTTCAAATAAAATGATTTAAGTTTTAAAGAAATATTCAATGCTTAATAGTTTTAAATTTACTTTAACTAATTTAATGTTTTCAATATAAAGTAATATAGAGGTTTAAGTTTAGTGTTTTCAATGTAAAGTTAACTTTTTTCTCCTATAATTTTAGCTTCGTCTGCTGGATAAACAAGCTTATCTACCAGGAAGGAGCCATTCATTTTTGAGCTTGGGTGCTGTACAATGCAAATGGAAATTAATTTCTGGTAGAAAACTAGGAGCCATATGTCCGATCCTGACAGAAAACAAAACAAATGGAGGCTCTCTTTAAATCTGCCGGAGCTGAAAGTTTGAAGAAAGGTGCATCCCTGTGCGATTCGTTTGTGTGATATGCAAAGATGCTGCTGACCAATTTATAAAATCTTTCAGTAAAGCAAAGATTTTCAGTTTATTGCTCTGAAATATAGTTCAGTAGCACAAAAACAAAAAATTGAATTGAAGAAAAACTTTAAACTGCATGAAATGACTGTAATGTTTTGAAATTTTTTTAAATTTAAAAATAATAATAATTAAAATGATAACACATGGTCCTGCTGTTGCTTTTAGAAAAAAATTTTATTTTATTTAATTGCAAATACGTGTTCTTAACTTATATTTTAACAAAAGAATATTGATGAGCTTATATTAAACAATGATGGTAAGAATGTATTGCTTTTATTGTTTAGTGAAGTTATATTTATATTGTGTTTTGTTTTAAAATAAAACAATTAAGTAGTGAAATGTTTGTCATGATTTGATTTGATTTATTTTTTTATTCTTAACTACTGCATTGTGTAATTTATTCTAGTCATTATAGTTATTTTTAAGTATTATGAAAATTCGAGAAATTTTGAAGATATCAGAAGCAATTTTATTTTAACATCATTGTTAAACATTAACTCTAACTTATGAGCAAATATACTACTAGCATTGTATTTATTAACTTCAATTTTGCAGTTCAAATTTGAGATAAGAAGTGTATATAGATTTTTATGATTTTATAGATTTTTGCAAAGATTTAAATTAATGTAATTGTAAAATAATGATAATAGCAAAAAATTTCTTAGGCTTAATATTTAAAATTTAGCAGAACATTTATTCACATTATTGTAAAAACAGAAAATTTAAATCAACTTAAAGAAGAATCTTGTTTAAATTTTTATACATAAAATTCTTTGCAAAAGCAACTCTTTTAAATGCATAATATATGTTTTTTTTAGGCTAATTCTTCATAACGCATACTATATAATCAGAGAAAAACGATTTTGATCACTAATACTAAAGGCAACTTTTAAAAGATAATGCAAAAAAATTTATTATTTTTTCGTCTCATTCTTGTATGCAATTATATGTTTGTGCAAATTTAATTTAGATAACATGATATTTACTGACAGTTTTGAAATTAAAATGTTATGTTAATTTTTTGCAAAGATTGTTAGTTTAATAGAACATAACACCTTTAAATAATTATCGAATTGATGAAAATTCCTGAAGTTATTCTAACATTATTTTAAAAAAATATTAGCAATTTTCGTGATATTAGTTGCTTTCCTGGTTTCATTCCCTGGAAAAATTTCTACCTTGCGTTTGAGTTTTGTTTTTAGGTGTTTTGCTAAATAAAATTTCAAATACTAAAAGAATAAAGTTACGTAAGTATTTCTCCATTTAGCAATTCCAGTGAAAAAAGAAGGGGAAAAAATATGTGTAAATTTGTTGAAGTAAGTAATTTGAATATTTTTAAATTTTTTTCTTTATTGTGCCAATTATTACAAAAAATGTCCACTTAAAAATTGAACAATTGTAAGGGGAAAAAATTTTAAGTTTAAATTTCCACTCAGTTCAAATGTAAATATATAACTTTATAATTATATAGTGTGGTTTTTATTATATAATTTCAGAATATAAATAATGAATGATAATTGTGAAACCATTTAAAAAAAAATATATATTACAAACTAACAAATTAAACTAAGATTTTAATAAAATAAACCCAGTTTTTTTAAAAAGAAAATTAAGAGTACATTTTAAAATTAAAGACTTGAAAATTATTAATGATATAAAATTTGTCAGAAAACCCATTGTATGAATAAAAGAAAAAAATATCAATAAAAGTTGCAATAAAATATTTCCTAATTTAAATATTCGAAAAAATCAGCTGAACATAAGATATACTTTGGAGTAAGGAGGAGAAAAATGGAAGGTAGCAGAATTCGCTAATATAATTTTATTTAGTATTTCTGTATTGCTAAGTAAATAATGCATGGAATGACATAAAACTACTGTTCTATGTTTTACTGCTTCACAACAATACAGAAAATTAAGTAAAATTGTATCGTCGAATTATTCTACTACCATCCATATTTTCCTCTTGCTTACTCCAAAAAAATAAAAAGCAGAATAATAACAGAAAATACAAAATCTAATATTATATAGCATCAAAACTAACGCAAAAGAATATTATGGCGAACGCTAGATAATATTAGTTTGCATTGAATCTAATATTATAAAAGGCTGAGCAAACAGCGACCTTTTATATCTTTCTAATATTACAAGTTGTGTAATATAACGTTAGATTTTGCCGCTTTTCTGATATTATCTAATGTTATGTGCTACTTGGGTTGTTAACAATAAATCCTACATGAGCCGCGATGGCTCAGGGGATAGAGCGTTCGCCTGGGTTCGAATCCCAGTCGATACGAATTCCGGATCCGGTTTGCACCGACCACAGTGCTGACGTGAAATATCCTCAGTGGTAGACGGATCGTGGGTTTGATTACCGTCAGGCTAATCGCGGGAGGTTCTCATGGTCATCCTCTCCATGTAACGCAAATGCGGCTTAGCTCCATCAAAAAGTCCTCCACGAAGGCAAATTTCTCCCAATACTCGATCCAAGAGTTCCCTTTGTCTTCTGGATTGGGTTCAAAATTACAAGGCTACGTAGTTGAATATTAGTAGTCGTAAACCCATAAAATTGGGTGGTCGGCTGTACAACGACGGTTGTAAAGTAAAATAAAATAAATTCTACATTAAATGTGCAAAAGAATAATTATAATAACCTTGAATAACTTCATCTTCACGTTCTGCTTAGATTATCTTTGGAGAGTTTCATAGCCTTTGTAGAGAGCGCAAAAATAAATAAAAAAACGAACCACCATAAGTAACTTCTGATCTAATGATGGGATCTTCCTCTTCTAGCACTTCATCTTAATGGTTCGAGGGGTATGACCTCAAATATCTGAATTAATTAGGGAAAACGATATTTTAAGTTAAGGAATCAGACACAAAAACGTACTTTCTCTGAATAAGCAAACCTTTTTTTCGACGGATTTGGATTTCTGACTTCCAATTTATAGAGGCAGCCACAATCTGGGAAATAAGGTCCTAATAGTTTGGTCAGGAGAGCCGTCCAAAGTTTGGATCCCTTAATGTTATTTTTACTTTTTGCAATTTTCACCATATCTCGAAATCTTCTTTAGAAAATTGTAAAATTTCTGCACACAATTATAAAATTCGTTTATGTAAAGATAAATTTCTCTAAAAAAATAAATTTCAATAAATATTTATCATTTTATTTAAAACTAATCAAAAAAATTTATAATTATCAGGTGTGCAATTTTTTACGTAATTTTAAATCATCTAATTTCGCTTGGTAAGATACAAAATTTGAACGAAATTGGTTGAATTGTTCCTGAGAAATTGAATTTTAAATAATATAATTTTAGTGTTGGGGACACGGGCAGGTGTAGATAATAACGGGTATACTCAATTTTTATGTTTAAGAGTTCCATTGCCCGGTATTCACTACACTGATTTTCCCCCCTAATCTATTGGGTATCTATTAAAATATCTAATAAATGTTAAGATATTACAGAATAAATTAACATCAATTATATTAAAGGTTGGTTGCCTGTGTAAACCAAAATATGTCATGTTTCTAAGTGTTGATGAAATTGAGTACTAAATTTACTACTAAATTTGCATAAAAGATTGTAATACTTGTCCCTTAATGACAAAATAATAATAAATATTGTCACGTTAACGACAGGCAGTGAATGAGACAAAAACAATTTCAAAAAAATTGGCTTTTTACGTAACTATAAATGATTAAACAAACATTTTAACGCAACATTTTGAAAACTTACGGGATGGAAATCCAAAACTTCTACAGAATAAAGATAAGAAAATCGCCACTATTTTTGGAAAGAGCATTTTCATCAAACGGCTGGTATGGAAATCAATTGAAATGCAGTAGCATAATTATCACTACACTCTGATTTCATATTAAAAAATAACAGGTGCTATTTTTCTCAGAAAATCAAGAAGCATTAAAGACGATTACAAAAAATGTATATTGCGCAAAATAAAACGGAATAACTAAACAATTTCTTATTTAAGGACTGTGTTTTTAAATAATCAATTCTGCCCTTTAATACTAATTTTAATTTATATATATATATATATTCAAAGCAACTTTCTAACTCGCACATATTTGCATATGGTGATTGGCAACGCAATAGATGTTAAAAGAGTCTATTAAAAATTATTGTAAAATGAAAGATCAATACTATGATTTAGAGAGTTAACTTCAGAATGATTTTTTTTCTTTCTAATATTCTATTGATACAAAAATAATGGATAAGAATCTTTTAAAAATGAGAGTATTTAAGAAACCTTACCATATACCTACTACAAGTGAACTTCAAGGTCGGAATAGCCAGGGCGCTGGACTCACGTTCGTGAGAACGGGAGTTCGAATCCAACCAAGACTCCCCTTGTAGTAAATGGTGTACGTTAAATCTGTCGGGTTACACAGTCCTCCATGTTCCCAAAACAAATTATACCTCTGGGGGTACTGAATCGGAGATTAGTTGTTCTCTGGTTCAGGTCAAAATTACTATCTGTGGATCTATGAATAGGTCCACCCTATAAACGGGTGTGACAGAAGTCGAATTCTTGGCCACAGATGGCGCCACTGGAAAACAAGAACCCTCTGCCTTAAAGGCCGACGACAGCAACAACAAAAAGTGAACTACAGAGCAATGTGACAGAAGTAATTTCTTTCCTTGCAGCAACGATTATTGCTTTGTTTCATAAGAAGATTGATTGTGTGAAACAACTTACATTTTTTTCAAAAAAATTGAGCTGTTACAAGTTTAAGTTTTTCATCACAAGTTCAAGTTTTTTCATTTGAGTAAAGTTATATTGTTTGCATTATATCATCCATTGTGGCTACTGAAAACTTTTACTCATTATCTAAAGGTTAGAAGTCAAGCAGTGGTCAGGAAAGAAGGGGTCAAGCAGGCAACCAATCCAGGCTTTCGTTCAATAAGAGGTCATCCATTTCATGCAATTGAAAGACTTTAAAGTTATAATTATTCTTATTGTTTATCATTTTTTTTAATCAGATAGTATTATTTCCAAACAAAGTTTAATTTTTTTTAAGCAGATAGTATTATTTTCAAACAAAGTTTAATTTTTTTTAAGCAGATAGTATTATTTCCAAACAAAGTTAAAAAAAATTTTCTGGGAGGGGCCACAAATAATGCTTAATAAAATTGAAATGTTGTTTACATTTAAAGAAAGAAAATATAAATATTTTTTCATTAACAATTAGATTTTTACCATTTCCACTTGTAAAAAAAGCAATTTAACCGGTTTTTAACAATTGACTCCGGTTTTTATTTTTGTATATATATATATATATATATATATATATATATATATATAACTTTTTTTTATTTCATTTCATTAAAGAAAATTTTTGTCTCCTCAAGTGGTAACATTTCTTTTACAGGGGCATACGATTGCTCAATTTGCTTACAGAATACACCAAATTTTTTATGCCACTGCAGTAAAGAAACCACACGATGTGCTAATGGACTTAAAATATCATCTTATATTGTAATGAATAAAACTCGTTCAATGTTTATAAAGCTATTTAGTAAATGAACACAACCGTAAACAATATTAAAACACACTTTTATTAAACCTAAACATCAGTCGCTACAAATATTTCACCTTATTTCTACTTTCAATAATTTTACAGCGGCAACTTCAATTTCTTTGTGAATTGCATTCACTTCTTTCTGCGTAAGTGTGCGTTCCATGTGTCTGTATACAATGCGGTAGCAGAAACTCTGCCTCTTGTGTTTGGGGTGGAAGAACTCATCCACTTTGTAGACTTGTTCAATAATTTCTCCTCCGACGCTCCTCGCAATGTCATAAAAGTCATTCGGGTGATAGTCTTTAGGTACCCAAAATGATATGTCATTGGTGCATTGGGGGTATTTGCTGACTTCCTGCAACGAAATCATATTAAGTCTTTAAAAAAAGTTTAGGGAAGAAGAATAAAATTTTATAAATATGAAACATATTAAAGATAAATGAGAATGTCATATTGAAACCAGTGTGATTAACTTTTTTCTCTCCTTTAAATCTCACCTGAAGTTCCATTCATTAAAATCTGATAATTTGTGGGTTGCTAGTATTTTTAAACAATTTATATCAGATAATTTTGATGCCAATTTTACTTCTCTCAGAAATATATTATTATTTTATATTACAAAAATTTAGCCCAAAAATTAACTTAGAAATTATACAAACTTACCCAAAAATATAAATTTGGCAAAAAGCATAGTATTTTTTGGATCAATTTCAGACACAGCTAATTACATAAGTTTCAAATTACGTTCAAATGCTAATTAGCTGTTATAATTTGGTTTACACAGAGAAGCAGTCACATCGCTGTCATTTGTTCAAAACTAGTTTATTTATTTTTTGCTCCACAACTAACTTTTTATGGTGTAAAACATTTTATTTCATTTTATATCCGTTAGTTTAATAACATATGCTTGAATAAAAGAAAGTGAGAAGTTTAATGTTTCTTCTGCAAAATTTTTAAATATAGTTTAAACTGGTTTTGAAATAACTAGTATAGAAATTATACTAAAATTTAATTTTAATTTTGAATTAATTGATTTTAAATTGAATTTTCTTTATTTAGTTGAATTGAATATCTAGCATAAAATATAGGTGGGTAAATTTGACAATAAAAGTATGTTAAATTAACATAATGTAAATATGTATGTAAATTACATAAACATTATTTTTGTATATCAGTTAATAACTTACTTCTTTCTTATAGTTAAATTGAATACATAACATATTTTGTATTACTTTTTACTAATGCATGATTACCTATATACATATAAAAATATTACTAATTTGTTTATAAATTTTTTTAGTGAGAAGTCTATCATAAATTTGAACATATTTAACACAAAATTATATATATTTTTTTATTAAAACTAAAGCTTTGCTGTTTTATATAATAAAAAAATATTGCTATCATACATAGTTTAATATAATATTAAATCATGAATTAAATATGGTAAAAAGTGGTTAAAATTATTTTGGTATTATTTCAACTCAAGAAAATAACTATCCAAGAAAAAAGTAAGATCTGTGTAAGAGCATATTATTATTATTATTTTAAATCAGCAATGTTTGTTCAAACAATACTTAAAGTACATAGTTGAATATTTATTTAAAAATTAGTAATTCATATGTAAATTTAAATTATAATTCTTGGAATCATCAATTTTAGAGATTTATAAACTAGACCTGGAGGTAGCCAGAACTTTTTAATGTAAAAATTTTAGTGTGGAGGTACAAATTCAGAAAGAAAAAATTTCATGAGTTTCTAGATTAACTTTATCAAAGATGCAAGTTTTATTATTTTTGTACCTTGATGCATAGATTCCTTTTTAAAATTTTTAATCATGTCTTAATCTTACACATGAAATACATTATAAAACATTTAACTTACTACTGAACTTGAAAATTAATCTTTTTTGAAAAAAGAATGTGAAAGATTCAGGTAGATAGCTATACAGAGATATAGTGTACCACAAACAAATTTCACACTGCTGCTATTTATTGCAAATAATAAGAAATCTGTCGTAGCTATAAGTAATTTTTAGTCAGATGGGAAACATTTGGGGTCAGTTTGTATAAATGTCCATAACAATTTACTGTTTTCATTACACTGAAGACAAAGAGTTTTGATTAGTCAGTGTTGGAATAAATTTTCCTTAAAAAATATTGATAAAAATTTTATATTATTTTATAAATTCTAAAAATATAAATGCATTAATAAAACAAAAACTTTTAGTATAGATATCTATTTATTGATATAAATTAAGCAAAAATTTAACGTCAGAAAAAATCTTTCAAAATTTGCTGAATTGTTTAATTAAAACATTTTCTAATGTGTGTAACTTTTAGCTAAAAAAATTATTGATAAAATTTTTATATAATTTTATTAATACAATAAACACAAATGCTTAAATAAGTCAAATACTTTTAATAGTTATCTATCATTGATATAGATTAAACCTAAAATGAGCTCCAGAAAATATCTGCAGAATTTGTAAAATTTTTTGTTTGCAATGCTTTCAAATGAATGTTAAATTAACTTTTTGTTAAAGAAGTATTGATTATAATCTTATAAAATTTTATAAATGCATAATGCATTAATAAGACAAAAAAATGTTTTAGTAGGTATCTATTTATTGATATAGATTTAACTAAAATCGGGCATCAGAAAATATTTTTAATAATTTGCAACAACTTAGGCAACAAATAGGATTTTTAGGTACAATAGGCAACAAATATGATTTTTTTGCAACAAATAGGATTTTTAGGTACTTTTAACTCAAATTTGGGCATTTCAATTAAATTCCTTGTCATTTTTAAGTGTACAAATTTCGCCAATCCCTTTTCACTCCGATTTCCCTGTTCAGTGGTTAACCTGGATCATGGGTGCAAGTTTGATAAAAGGCCAAGACTGAAAATTTTTTGACTGAAATACCTAACATACACGATACCCCCTCGACATATGCAAACTATCTAAGAAAGCTTTACCATAATACATCAAGTTTAAATACTGCACAAAAAATATTTATTCATCTGTCTTTTGATAAAATAACAACAGGACATAAGAAAGTAGACCAATAACGTAGACCTAAAAAAATATTTTTATGGACAGAAAAAAAAAAAAATTCCGATTTCCGTCTTCGAGTCAGTCTTGTTTCCGTCTTACTTCCGTCCGCGGACATTTTCAAAAGACGGAAATCCGTCCTGGGGACGGAAGACTTGCACCCATGACCTGGATTTATTAACTTTATAATTTGCATTTATAAGTATCAGTTTTAAACATTTTATGCAGTTAAAATTGCTTTATACTTTACTAAAATTCTTGCTATGCATTATTTCTAATAAGTGAAACTCTAGTATAGGGAAACCAGAGTACAAATAGTTAAGACGATTAGCTTTATTTGTTTTTCTTTCTCTAAAAAGAAAGTAATGTCAGTGCAACTTCTTTTTTTTTTTTTTTAATCAAAGTTACTTTTAAATTAGGCTAGGAAATCTGACACAGTATCAAAATTTTAAATAATTAATTAACTAATTAAATAATGTTAATATTAATTAATTTTACAAATTTATAATGCTAATCAATTAAATTATGCTAATTAAATTAATTAACACTTTTTCCAAAGTAACTTTTGTATTTTATTGAACTTCACTCAATTCAATTCATTGAACTTTAATATTTTTTTCCTAAAGTACATACGTCCAAAGGAAATTCTTAAAATGTTATAATTAATTAATATATTTTTTAAAATTTTAAATAAATTATTTGAAAAATTTGATATTTATTAAATCATTTGATTAATACTATTTTTTTCATTTTTTTTTTGACAAATTTTATTTTCGTATCGCGAGTGTCCTTGAAATAAAGGCTCACATACCTGGTAGTGAACAAAATAAAAAGTCGGGACAAAATATTTTTAGAAACATCAGGTCATTTTTTGGAACATATACAAGTCTACTTATAAAAAGGCCAGAAAATAAAACAAAGAAAACATAAAGTTTGGTCTACTTAAGTATAATAAATACAAATTTTTCCTCAAAAGTATATTATTTTTCATTTCAGAATATATATTACTGTTTAATGGAGAAAATTTAAACACTTTCTAGAATAACTTTAATAATGTAGCACTAAACAATTCATAATAGTTTGAGATAAATATATAGAAAATTTTTATAGACCAGTTCATTAAATAACCATAAATTACTTAATATTTCCTCATACAAATATTTAAATTTTTTCAATTGAGTTTTTTAATTACATTATTTAAAAGTAGGGCTTCAATAATCTTGAAATAAAAATAACTGAAGCAAAAACATACTGAATATTTTACTAAACATTTTTTTAGAAAAGAAAATTAGTAGATAATCCATACATTCACAATTTAGAAATTTCATGATATATTCACTGTATTGTTGATTGAAATTTTTAAAAAAAAGAAGAATGAGATGAATCAATAATTGTGAAACTACAAAACTCTACCCTACTAGATTTGTTACTGCATTTACTGAAAATAGTAAATAAGCAGATGGTCCTTGAATTCATCAACATTAAAATTTGATAATGTAAAATTGTTAAATGAGTTTCTTGTTCATAAAATGTCTGAATTCCTAAAAAGTTGGAAAACAATGAATCTTGTGTAAATGTATGTCTGAGCTATGTATATAGTTAGTGGATCCTCAAATTTGAACTATCAAATATGGAGTTTTTCATATGGATTATTTTAAAATTCGCGATTGTGATCATGGAAAATGGGATATACTAAACACACACAATAATCAGAACAAAAAACTAAAATTCAGGATAAATAAGGTCAAAATATCTTTGATAAGGAAAATCATGGCAATTACAACCCCTAAACTCTTAATTGAAAATAAAATTGTTTTTTATTTCCCTAATTTAATACATAGATTATTTATGGAATTCCTAATTGTTGCACCACCTAATTCTAGGAATGATCAACATGTACGAAAAATAACAAATCTACTTGAACAATCAACCTGAACAACAAACCTATTTGAATTATATTACAAAATAATATTAAATAAGAAGTACACAATAAAAATTCCACAATGGATTATATCAGTAAAGTTTAAACATTAAACAAAAGTCTAAATAATTTTTCTATTCATAAACTAGAATATTTTATGAATAGAATATTTATAAGGGCAAATTATTATCTCATTAATAATTTTTATATCACAAAAACAATCAACTTTTTTATAACTAAAAAAGTAAACAATTTTTAAAATTTTCATTAAATTTTAAGTGTACATAAACTCAAATAAACTAAATATTAAAAAAGTAAAAATAAATTGAATAAAATTATAAGAAATTGAAACTTATTCTAACTTTGTACTGAATAGGAGTATCTATCTCTTTCACGTCAAATTGTGATAAAAATCCAGAATCTTGACTCCAGAAAAGTCTGACATCTGGTATGCCATACAGTCTCATGGCCAATCTTTCCAGACCGATTCCAAATGCCCATCCAATTTTTTCTGTTGCTCCGGCTAAAAATAATTAGTTGTTTATTATTTTTTCCTGTTAAAAAATATGTTGAAATTAAATTATGCTTAGTTAATTTAATGAATCTTTAACAGCAAACAATATATATAATAATACTATATTAAATAACTTATTGCAACAAACTAATAATTCAATAATTTATTGTAACAAGTTGATGGTAACACAAGGCTATAGGGCAAAAATAGGAAGTTTTGCTACAGGCCAGAGTTGGTCATTTTAACAGTGGCTACTTTTAAAAATATTTGGCCACTTCTAAAAAGAAGGAAAATTTTAAATGATTGAAAAAACTGTTGATAATAATTATCAGCAGTTTTTTAATGAATGTAAAGAACTTTAATAGTATTTCTAAAAATTAAGAAAATTGTTTAGAAACAAGCAGTTATAAAGTAATTTTCAGAATATTATAAAATGTTCGTAGTTTCACATTTATTAAAAAAAACAATAATAAAATGCACACTGAAATTGCATTTTCAATTTAAAAAAAAAGGGGTTAATCAAGTGGTGACTGACAGACAATTTGGTAATTACCATTTTTTATGTTTAGTCCCCTTGTGGTAGTTGCTAATTTTACTATTTACTAAGAAGACAAATTTTTTTACAGAAAAAAAATTATAACCTAGGATAATAAATTGAGTTAAGAACTATAAAAAAAATTTTGATATTAAAAATTGTGAGAAAACAACACTGTTTAACGGAATATTAAATCATAAAATAATATTAATAAAATAATAATATATTTAAAAGAAAGGACAGACTAACAAATGTAACTATGTACCCTTGTTCAGAATTTCTTGTTCCATTATTCCACAGCCAAGAATTTCTAGCCATTCCCCATCATGCAATATTTCAAGTTCCCAGGAAGGATGTGTAAAAGGGAAATATGACTCTGTCCATTTATACTCAATATCTGAAAATAAACAGTAATTTTCATATGAAATGAATAATCCTAAAAAAATAGAGCAAAAATTTAGTTTAAAGGTAAAAAAAAAAAAAAAAACTTTTGTGTTTTACATTTAATAATAATACAAACATTTAATATGATAAATTCCTAATCTTTTTTGGATCACAGTCTAATTTTCAAGACAAGAATTTTCAATCCTCTTCGAAATAAAACAATTAATTGTTCAACATTCTCAATAAGATCGATCAATATTAATCAATATATTAATCAAATATATTCATATTATTAATTTTTTTCCAGCAGTTTTTATAAAGATAACCAATATTTAAAAGTATTTGCACAAAAATAAACTCAACCTTGCAATTCAAATTAAACAATAAAACATTTTTATAAGATAAAAATAAATATTAATTAGAATAGAGTACCATGAGGATAAAGAATCATTATTACGTTTTAAATAGAAATGGGTAAGGAACAATTAGAAAGGGTATTATTTTATAAATGTAAAGAATTGAATACCTCTTAAGTAATCATTACACACTTTGAATTAAGTTAGAATAATAAGGTGATAATAATAACGTGAATATCTCTTAAGAAATCATTACAAATGGTCCAAACTATTGTAACACTATGGTAGTGGATCAAAAATTAAAATAACTTTAAATTAATTTATTAAAATATCTAAAATGGTAATTTGCATTTTAAAGTAAGTATTTGTAAGAAATTGGTTAACATTCTTTTTTCTCAAGAAACTGTAACATTAATAACTGCTTTAATTGCTTCTGATATGTGTGAAATTAAAAATGCAAATGATTTTCTTATAGAAAAAAAATTATATTAATTTTAAAGTATATACACTATGACATTTATTAGTTTGCATTATTTCAAGTTCTTATTGATATGATTGTATTGTCCATTACAACAAATGCTTCCTTACAAAAGCTGAAAGGAATCAGATACGTAACAGATAAGTATTACCTCCGCTTTTAAAACTGAAACACATATCATTAATCAGGGAGATATTAGAGTTAATGTACTAAATTTGGAATCATTCATTACTAATTCAATAATGAAATTTCCAACAATAATTCAGGAGGTTACTGCAGAGTTAAGAATCTTTTCTTTTACTCAAATGATTAAATTGGAGAGAAAACATTAAATGAAAATGCATCAAATTGATCTGAAGAGCCAGGATTATTCAAAACAAATTGCAAATAATTCAACTTTGTTTTTACAGTTGCACAAAAGTAAAATGTGAATCTTTATTTTTATACAGTTTTCTTTGAATCTTGATCAATATAATTTTAATGTATTATTAAGATTAAATAAATATTATGTATGTATTATTTTAAATAAATATTATGTATGTATTATTTTAAGTAAATAATATTTAGTTCAGAGCATTAGTTTTGTCAACTAACAAGTCCTGCTCTTAAACAGGCAAGTCTCCTATGCAAACAGCTTTCCAGTTGCACCAATGTAAAATGTCAATTTTTATTTTTATACAGTTTTCTTTGAATCTTAAACAATGCGACATTATGAATTAAGTATACATAAATATTATATAGTAGGTATTATTTTAAATAAATATTATGCAGTATTTTAAATAAATATTATGTAGTTTCAAGTATTAGTTTTGTCAATTAACATGTTCCGCCCTTAAGCAGACAACTTTTCAATGCATGTAACTTTCTTGGACATGAAGATGTCCGCTTACTAAAGTCTCACTTTATTTTGGAACTAGATGCATATTTTCCTGTAAATACGATTTGAGATCATACATATTATATAACATTTATACATAAAAATATAATGAATGTTTTTGAAATTTAAAAATTATAATTTTACTTTAAGTTTTAAATATGGCTGCAATAACTATTGAAACAAAAACAGTGTCTTCGTTTTAGACATTAAAAATATGTATTTTCATTCCTACCATACTTTAAAGCATTTCCCCCCGTGAAAATAGCTTACTTGATGAGGCATGCAATACTAAAATGTGAAGCAATATTTGAGGATGTAATATTTGAATCAGCATACAATACCAAATATATGATGATGTAATACTTGAATCGGCATACAATACTTTATTACACAATGCGTTTATACTCTATAATATTTGATGATACAATACTTGAATCATTACACTATATTTTGTTGTATGATGTTTTTATATTACATTTTTCTATTAAAACAGGCTAATCTTATTAAAAAAAATTAGCTCATATTTTAACATCTAAGATAGATAGTAAATATAATAGAATGGATAATAAATCTAGCCAAAATTGAAGAAACAATTTTAAATACCTAGTATGAATTTATATCTTCTCATAACATCATTGCTACAAAATTAACTAGAATTTTAAAAGATAAATGGTAATAATCAAAGTTAACAATAGCAGATTTCAAAATAACACTTTAGCAATGTATATTTATTTTATTATTACTAGAGTACAGATTTTTCATTTTAAATTTGTGTATATTTTATACACTATAACTAATATATAATGTATTATACTATTACTAGCACATATTCATTGTGTGCAAAGAGCTTATCATATTTTTTTGCTAATTGCAAAGTAATTTATTTTTAAATAATTAATTGAATCTGGGAGAACTAGAACAGTAATGAAAATTGAGATATAGTCACATTGTTTCCTTCTTAATATTTTGCCATTCTAGGATTTGGTTCTGTGAACAGAATTTTTCTAGCATTATCAAAATTATTTCCATAAACTAATAAAAAATAAAATATTTACTATCCGTTTGAATTTTTAGTAAAGCAGTTAATAAATCATAATTTAATGCAAACTTTAATTTTCAAAAAAGGAAAATAAAAAAATCCGATACATGGGAAATAGCTATAATTAATTAAAACAAGTTATGCCTTTAAAATCATGGAACAGTAAAATTTAAACAAAAGTCAAATTAAAAAAACAGTTGATGGTCCAATTGTTAGCGATAATTTATGTGTTTAAAATAAAAATATATTTCAAATCTGATACACTATAAAAGTTACTCTTCTAATTTAAGAATAATATTAATATTAATGTATGGTATTTTCAAAACTATAAAATAATTAAAAATAATCATGAAAGTTTTGTTCACATAAATTCCATACACACAGACAATCTTTTTAAAAGTTTACTATAAAAATTACATTTACAAATTCTGACAATAAATATAAGTGAAACTCAGACAGGCAAAAATTTTAAATAGCATATATTATAGTATACAAGCAAATTTTTTTTATTTTTTTTTATAAAAAACATAATTTATTGGTTGGAAATTTTAAACACATTGAAACACACAAAAAAGGATACAAACCTTTCCCAAAGAATTTTTTTACTAAGCCAGATAAACAGTCCTTCAGGTCTTTTTCCATTACTTTAACAGCTTCCAAAGTATGACACCCTTGTTTAATAGAATCTCTAGAAACATTTTCAAATATCTTTAATTGTTCACCACCAGGCACTTTATTGAATACCTGTTTTTAAGAAAAAATAATGAACATTACACGGAATTCATAAAGCTATAAAAATGCAAATAAATACATACAACAAATTTTATAAAATATTGACTATTTGAAAAATCAATTCATCTCAATAAATATTAAAAAGTCATGTGAATTTCAACAAAAGCAAGAACAAAAGCTAAATTATCTATTCAGAACTACAACAGTTATAAAAATAAAATATCAATACACAACTGACAAATCCTTTGAAAAAACATCCTTAAGCTATTTAAATTGTGAATTAAGATGTTAGAATAAAATAACAACAAAATTCATAATTTTTGGTATCTTAAATTCCTTATGTTACCTGCCTGCATTCCCCCCCCCCACTTAAGTTCTATCTTACACAATAAAAATATTGCCCAGTTTTTTATTGCAAAGCAAAACATAAATTGCTTCTAAAAATTAATAGTTTAAATATAACTTTAGGAACATTTCTGTATTGGTACCTGTTCAAGTCAACTACTTTCAAAGCTCTAAAGTTTTTTTTAGTTGGCAAAAATTAAAAATAAAATGGGAAGTGGTTTCCAAGGGGGTGGATTAAAAATATCATTCAAGTTTGTCCCCTTCTGTGATGTTTTTAAGGTGCCACATCTTGGTTGCTACAAAATTTCAGCGTAGGTACCCCTTACAGAAATCTTCCCATTAGTTTTCAAATTTAAAAAACAAAATTGATAACAAAACCTCATGAGATGATAATAGGCGAACACCTTCACATTGATGAAAAACAGGGTAATGTTTTGAGTCAATTTCATCTCTTCTATAAACATCTCCGATAACTAAAAAATGATCTAGTCCTGATTTTATTAACTCATGCTGGTGAGCAGACGTATGAGGTCGCAAAAGAAAATTAGAATTTAAATAATACGAATCACTTTTACTTCTACTTGGATGTCCTGGAGGAACTAACAATGAGTCAAAATTCTGTTCTATGGTGACGACTGGAAGCAGACGATCGTAAACAGAGAAAAGTGGAGTACCTCTCCAATTTACATAATTTCCGTACATATAACGAATTATTCTCTGTTTGATTAAATGCAAAGGATGGTTTTTAATATGATGCAAGTCTTTTGAAAGAAACGAAAGAATATGAGAAGTAACGTTTGTAAATTCATCTCCTTTATATGAGTTTCCGAACACAGATATAATATCGTTTTTTGCTGCTGTTGCAGTATTTGACAATTTGGTAGAATCGTTTGTAACATTTCTAATATTTAATTTTACTAATCGTAAGAGTAAAAATGAGTCCTTGTGAACTTTACAAAGTGAAGACACGAATGAAGACAACATAATTAATGACAGATTCTATCTTAAAATAGCTTACATCAGGAAAATTAATTAAAAGAAAACTTTCTTTTCTGTTTCAATCAACTACCGAACCATAGAATAAACAAAAACCAAAACACACAAATGAAAGTGAAAGTGACTTAGGAATTTTTGAAAGGAAATTATTTTTATAAATTATTTATTGGAAACTATAGATTGTGGTTGGTGATCAGAAGCATATTTTTATAAAAAATATTTAAAATTGAAAAAGATTTTTGGTGTAGAAACAAAAAAATATATATATATATATATAATATATACAACTATCAGCACTTTACAAATATGGCAACAAAATTTTTGTTTACAATTTGAATTGAATGGCGTCGCGCAGGATGGAAGTGTTACGATTATATAAAAATTTATTAAGAGAAGCCGGAAAATTTTCTAGTTATATGTATAGGTTTGACATAAATTTTTTTTATTTATTTGTAGTTGTAATATTATACTATTTTATCATTTCATTAATCCAACTGTTAGTGTGAAAATCATACCGAGATTTCTTCTGCGATTTAAGAATGAAATATTTATTGCCTATTGTTTCTTGTGTTTAATTTAATTTCTTTATTCTTGATTTATAGTTTGATACCATGAGCATCTTCTTTTTGACACCTTAATGATATTCTCAAATTAGACAAAAACAATCTTTTTGTAGCTAATATTTTGTTTATTTACCCGTGTTTTAAGTTGGAAAATAATTTTCTTACATATTATATACAAGTAAAAGTGTCAAATTACGTTACTTAAATGTTGAGATTTTGAAACATTTTATTCACTCTTTTTAAATTGAAAAATTTGGGCTATGATTTGATTTCAATAGCATTACTTTTTTATTCTTTTTATTTTAGCTACTTATTTCATTTCATTTCGTTGCTATCTTAATTAAGTAAATTTAAAGTTAAATTTTAATTATTTTTCATCACTTTTGCAGCATTTCTAAGGGATAGGAAAAATATAGACTTTTTTTCAATCATTATTAATATCTTTTGAAAAGTAAGATGGTAATATCTTGGTGATAAAATGAATTGTTTAAAGACTCTCATAATTTATGAGATTCTTTAAGCAATAGGAATGTTTTAAGACTCTGTTAAATATAAGAGACCTATTCATAAAGTACTCTTACTATAAGAATTATTAACTATGAATATTACTAGTATAAGAATTATTAGTTACAGAGCCAGGATAAATTTTGCCTGGCGCGTCAGTCTGTTTGAAACCTTCCAAATCATTTATGCATGTATCAGTCGTCTGTAATTAGCCATATTGTTTTCTTGAATTTTGTGTTATAATATATAGTCTTATTATAAACATTAATCACAGAAATCTGGGCATATTCTTTAAAAAAATATCAGGTATTTAATTTTTTTGGAAAAAGGAATTTAAATATTGCTTTAAAATAACTGAGCTTTATGGAAGGAGATAAAAATTTTAGGTACTTATCTATTAGCAGATACCAGATAAAACTGGGTGATTTTTCTTAAACTTTTCCAACATTAATTTGAGTTTATTGTTATAATATTTGTAACTAGAATACATTTAATGAATTTAAAGTTAAATTAGTAATAATATTCCTGGTTATATTTACTTAACTACCTTTTTTCGCAAAACTTTAAAACTTTTATGTCGTGCCTAAGATTTTTCATCTGGTATATAGCTAACTGAAAAGTACCAAATTAAGTTTAACGCATATTAAAAATATTTTTTTAAAGATCTTAAATTGTTCATTAAGCATTAATCAAACTATTAAAATGAAATAGTTTTGTTTTGAACCTTATAACTGAATAACGTACATTTTGCCAAAAATATTTCAAGATTTAAATATTTAGCTTACAATATGTTGTAGCATTTAGTGGTAAAGATATCTCTTCTATACCAAGGAGAATTTCAAATTTTATGGATACCTAACTGGAACCAATATTCTTTTAAAAAATACCTAAATAGATTATTATTTTCCAAAAATATCATGCTAATTCAATTTATGATTTGGGAGTAGCTAACAGAAAAGGATATTGTTTCCTTCATATTTTTTTTAACCTTTTCATTCAAGATTAATTTCCTTATGCCTAAGGGACAATGGAATAGAAATGATATTTTCTTTTTTGGTTAAAATTTTATAATTTATATTATAAAATATATAATGACTATTATAATGCTTGCATATTATAATGACTAACTTTATTTGTATAAATTTAATATTTATTTTCTTTTAAAATTATAATTTATTTGTTATTGATATTATTTTAGTTATTTTTCGCGCATAATCTTTATTGTGTTTAAATTTATTAAATATTAAGTTTAATAAGTTCAAGTACTTAAAAATGCATTATTCTTTTATAGAACTTACTCTTTACGTCGAATCAAAGATGCTTTCAAGGATTACAAAGATGTCACAGATCAAGAGAAATTAGCTGATTTAATTACATATGGCAAGAGTAATCTAGAAATAATTAAAAGACAGGTTTGTTTTCGTACTGCATTTTGTTTGTTTTTGATTTATGTTTGCCACTATAAAATTTTGATTCTACATTACTTAAGTAAATTATTTATTAGGGGTGCACAACCTGTGGCATATCAATGTTTTGATGGGTGAGTATCGGTCCCCTTAACTACACATGACTGAGTCTTGTGCCAGTGCATGGACTCTTCCTACAGAAGAATCTTTCATCGTAACTTTTACAAACAAATCGAGAGAGAGCGAAGTCTGACTAAGTCTCGACCTTTTAAACATTGAGATTCGGTGTCATTGAACTATTGAGAGTATAAAAACTGAGCCGTACGCGGAAGGTTAATGTGTTTTTCTTGTTTAATTTGATTCTATGAAATTGCGTCTTTCCTTGTGAGTATTTTTTAGATATTATGGATAAAAAAATTATTGTTATAAAAATAGAACATTTTCACAACAATCTCTGAATTTATGTCTTTAAAATAAAGTTGCAAAACAAATTGGTATGGTTCAAGTTCAGGCTTGCTCTGAAATAATCTGTAAGCAAATGAGCAGATGACCAGTATAAAAGTACTAGACAGCTTAACTTTCTGATGTAACAGTATTTTTTTTTCCCTCCAAGGTTAAAAAATAGAAAGATTTTTTTATTACTTTTAATGTTCTTCTTTAAATAACATTCTTATTTATTTAAGATTGTTCAGAAAACAAGTTAAAAGGCTACAAGTTCCTTTTTAGACCAAGTTTAGTTAATGTAAAGTGGCTTAATTTATATTTTCCATTTTTTTTAATTATTGGTTTGAATTGATTTTTTTATTGATTTTCATACACTTAATATTTATTGTAAGTATATCAGGATTTCTAAAAAGCATGATTTTTGTTAAGAAAAATAAAAACAGTTTGATTTTTTATAGTTTAAATCTGATTTCTTTATTTTTTATAAGACATCTAGTAATTTTTAAGAATATAAAATTTTTTCTGAGAGTGAAACATGTAGTTTAAATGTAAAATGTTAAATATGGATAAATAAATGTTATGTACTTAAGAATGTTAAATGTAATTGAAATAGTTGTGTACAATTTTAAATATTACTTAAAGTCCTTAGTATAAATATTTTTTCACATATGTATGCAATAAAACAATTTAAAAATCAAACTATTAAATTAACTATCTGGAAATATAAATTATTGTTCAATTTATGAAAATAAAATACACATTTATTCATTTACTGTTCATCACAAATTTAAGAATGCAAACATATTCAGAAAAGAAAAAAAAAAGTCATTAAGATGAGTTTAAACAACTAGAAAAGAGATTTTTCACAAAAAAATAAAAATAATATGAAAAAAGTTTACCGATTTACACATGCTTTTGTAATATTGATTAAACATAATGAAAACTTTAAAAAAAATAATAAAAATAGATGCTGTAGTAATACATTTAAAATTTTCTAAAAATAACTAAGGCAGGGACTTTCTATGCAACAACTTTACATTGCCAGTTAATTTCTAATATTAAATTAACTGATTTATGTGTAGAAAATAAAAAATAAATGTCTCATAAGGAGAGACATTTAGTAAAACTGCTGCTTTATTTTTTCTTCTGTTGCTTCATAAAAATAAGAATGTCAAATATGTCTTCTACCATTCCGAGGAAGATTTTTGAGATTCAACACCATCCTCAAATATATTCATGGAAAGGATCTTCACCAGCTATAAATTAATGTTATGAAATTACTAGAATATTACTTCTTACCACAGTCAAAAGCTTTCCTATCAGTTATGATATACAGTCGGACTTCTATTTAATGAACTTCCATTTTGCGATTTTATTCGAGGAACCAATAACATTTTGAAAATTTAGTCGTAAAATAGCTTCCAAATAGCGAAATGAATTTTCTATTTAACGAACTTTTCTTTTAAATCCACTTTCCCTATTTCCTACAATATTTCAGAGCATTTCAAACTTGTTAATGCATTTAATGGGGGAAATGACCTTGAATTGATTTTTGCAGCCACATAACTTTTAAGATAAGCTGTAAAATCCCTTTCCCTTTTTGTTTGCATTTCATACGGATATTCTTTTAATTCGTAGTTTTAAAACTTCAAAATTACAATTTATTTTAACATTGCAAGCATATTTCTCTATCTTAAGAATAGTTTTTTCCCTTTTTTTTTTTAAATAAATTAAGTTAGTTAAGTTTTTCTAATTTCTAAATCTAGAAATATTTGTAAACCTACAATAAAGTAAAGATGTAAGAAAACATTCTTTATTTTGTCTTTTCAAATTTAAAAAATTAAAATTTTTCTGTTGCAGTTGATACATTTCTATTGCATTTTCAATTCTCTTGAATCATGCATTTACATGAATTGTGTCTTACTGTAAAACAATTTGTAATGCAATAACTATGTTACTTGTTTTTATGTTAAAAATTTATTGTTATGTTTTATTTGTAATAATCTAATTATAATTGTGTTTATAAAATTTACCTATTTATGAACTTAAGTTTTCAAAATATCTTCAAAAAATTCAAAAATCCGATTCAAATCAAATGAATCAACAAAATATTTTTTTAAATTCGCGAAAACGCTACTAGTCTATGTATGACATTAGCGGCTTGATTAATGAATGCACTTTTTATCTAGATTTTGAAACCTATAAACATCTCATTATAACAGCTATCATTGTTATTTTCTTATTTTAGGTCATAATTAGTCAACTTTTCAAGGATCCTGAAAATGTAATTGAAAAACATTTGAAGGACAAGAAAACACAAACCTGATCGATTTTTGAAGACCTTTTCTCAAAATATTAATGTATATGAGTTAGTTTGTTGCAAAGATATGCATAATTTGTTTCACTCTTTCAAAAACTCTTATTAAATTTAATATTTTTAAAGTAGAGTCATCTACTGCGCCATGTCTTCCGCTTGCTGATCATTGTATATATGTGTGTATATATTTTATTTTAATTTAATCGTGTATGATGTATTTTCATTTGAAAATTCATTAAATGATTATATTTAATTTAATTATTGGTTTAAGCATTCAAAACGTGTATTTGTATTAATATTCATCTTATCTTTAGTGTTTTATCATCCCATATAAAACGTTTTAAGTATTTAAAAATTCATTAAAATATTTTAATCAAAAATATATTTCCTGATGTAAAAAATATTTCTCTGGTTATTCTAAGAATATTTATCTAGTTATTTGAGTACATATTTAATTTCACTTAAAATAACTGTTTTTTTTTTCTGTTGAAATATATATATATATATAAATGTATTAAAAAAGATATTTTACTCACTTAGTTATAATAATTCAAGATTTATTTCTTTTTAAAAGTTCAGGATTGTTTAGATTAATAATTAGATGAATATCTGGACAGGGCTACTTTAATTTGAGAGTGAAATTCGTACTATATTTTGTGTACAACAATTTAGAGTTTTTGCAATAAGAGTATTAAATTTTCTGACCTTTTTGATAATTTTTTTTGAAAGTTAATTGAAAATTTGTATTTTTTTTTTTTAAAGAAAAAGTTCTGATCATTTGTATATAGAACCATTAATAGATATCTTTTTTAAAATCTATGATCAGATGTTTCAAATTTAATATTAAGTGGAAGTTGAACAGCTTAAAGTTTCTTTGATGTTTTTACCCAACTTATTTAAGTTTTTTTTACATATTTTAGTTTAAAATAAACATTACATTCACTTGATTACAATTATTAAGGGAAAATATTTTGGTAAGAGAAAATTTAGCTGTAGTTTTTGTCTTATAATTTATAGCTTATACCTCCACACAAACATCTCCTCTGTCTAACACCAAAGGACTTTTCGTCCCCTGTAGCTGAAATCTTGTAATTTCAGTATTTTTTCTCTCCCCCTTCTTCTTGAAGAATGTTTCTCATTAAGTACTTCAGAATTCAGTTTACTATATCAAAATTAAACTAATTTTTTTTTAACAAAGTAAATTTAAATAAACATTAACAGTTTTTAAAATTGAAAAATGAAATTTTTGAGGAACTAAGAGATAACCAGATTGATAATAACCAGATAGTTTAACTGTGATAGGTTAAAACACACATTTACTCACCTTTACGTTTTTATGCATATCATTATACCACATTTAATAATTCCAACATTGTTATAATCTGTTTAAATTTTAGGAGGTTAGAACAATGATAACTGGTTAAAAAAAAATTTTATTAAAATCTAATAAAAATTACACAATAATATTTTCATTTTAATAGTTTTCTTTTGACTAGATTTAAAGAAGAAAATTAGATTTATGTAATATTGAATTTTGTTTTAGTTGCATACAAACTTTTGATGATAGTGTATTAAAATGTGGTGAATTAAGAGCTACTTAAAAAATCTTAACATGTCCAAGTTTTTATTTAAAATTAATGTTTTGTTAGAGAAGGAATTTTGTAGCCTATAAATAAAATGATAATTTTATGCATGCCTTTATAAAATAATAACAGTAATAAATATTTGATATGAAATAAAAATTTATACAAATATATTTTATATTTTTAAAATTATTCTTCCTAATGTTATGGGGATAATAATTGAAATTCCCTTGAGGGTTTATTTTTTCCACCTGCATAAAATAGAGTTTTGAAAATAACTTTTTTTTTCTTATAGAAACATTTAAAGATTTGCAATTGATCATTAACATTATAAGTTATTAAAACCAGGGTTCGTTGATTTAAATCAGCTTGATTTAAATCACGATTTAAATCATGATTTAAATCAAATGATTTTTTTTTTAAAAATCATTGATTTAAATCAACCGATTAATATCAATTTTAAAATCAATATATATATATTGATTTTTTAAATTAAAAAACAGTGTTTTAAATTATTGATACTTTTCTTTCTTTCTTTCCTTAGTTTTAAAATTTCTTTTAAATAAATTGCTACGTTAATTAATTTTAGTTAACGAAATTACTTTCTTTCTTGGTGTGTGTTAAATTCCAACACATATGAAATTACATTTTTAAAAATCTTTTGATTCTTGAGATTGAAAGTACAGATTAAAGTACACATTTAATGCTGTCTTATTATAGACTTGCATAGCTGTAGAAAGTAATTAATAGACATAAATTTTGAAAAAAAAATTCAAATCCTAATTAAAATTCTACCTTTTGATTGAAACAGCATGGAGTTAAAATCTACATTTTATTTCATTGGTGGAAAATGTATATTTCTAAAGCTTGAGGTCATATTAAAAAGAAATTACCCTAATATGCCAAAAATAGAAAAAAAAAGGCTAATGAATTCAGATATTTTTTCCTGATATAGTGTCATTCTTCCCTTTCAAAGTCTATTTGAGGCAGTAGAGTTATTAACTGGTAACTGGTATTTTTTTCTCATAATATGTTTACAGTATCTTTGACATTATCAGATTTTCTATTAAGAAATTTTGTGAAAAAAAAATTCCAATGAGTGCATAGATTTTTGAAAATTTTTTTTTAGCTGATCTATTTTGATATAGAATTAAAAATGAATATTTTAATATAAAAATATATCGATTAAATATTTATTTTTTGATGAATGACTACATTTATAAACACAATCAGTTACATTTATTTTGTCATATTAAAAATCAAGAGAGATAAAAAACACAATTTTAAATTACAATTATGGTTTGCTAAATGAAACTTTAATTTAATAAGCCAAATTTGCTACTGCTTAGGGTACCTTTACAAATTCAACTTTAGGAAAAATAATAGTTTCACAAAATACTTTTTTTTTTAAATTTTATATTTGTGTTTCGCAAGAAACGAATAAATCCATTTTATTGTGCTGATTTTTTAACATTATTTTTAATTTTCACAAATTATGTCTAAATTTTCACAAAATAAATGCCTCTCAGAAAAACTTAGACAGACCACTTTCATTAAATTCTCTATTTCATCTAGTCTTCAAATTTTAATTATGCATTTGTTTCAAAATGATTGCTATGCATTCAAAGCTATGTATTGTAATGAAAAATTATGTTAGTAGGTTAGAGCTTCTAAAATATTCTTATAATATTGTTTTATTATTAAGTTTATTTTGATTAAACATTTATAAAGTATTTTTAATCATAAATTAAAGTTCTTACAATGTGTTTGAATAAAAAAAAAAAAATCTGATTTAAATAAAAAAAATCACGAACCCTGACTAAAACTATACAATATCTTTCAGCTCAATTAAAGGCATTTAAACAAAGCTTATATAATGCCTCTTTCCAGAGGTAATATAAAGTCCAGAATATAAAGTCCCTGTAACCTCCCAAAGATTTACACCATTCAGCAAATTTTTCCTGACCTTTCGGCATGTTTATGAAAATTCATTTCTCTTATTTTATTTAGAAAACACAAATGAAATTATGAAGTACTACTCATTTGATTTTTTTGATGAAAACAAGAATTCATAAATATCGCTGTAGGTATCCATTTGTCAGTTTGGCTGTGGTAGCCCAATGGTTATAGAATCGGGCTTCGGTCCAAAGTGTCTTGGGTTCAATTATCGACTTCGCTTACACCCACTGAGTACATGCTCGTAAAATCTGTGGCATAGAAAGTCCTGTGGTTGGTCGCTGAGCAGTATTATGGATACAGGGGTCTGAAGAAAATTTCCTTCCCCTTCAGATCTATTTTTTTCCTGGGGAAAGGTCTGAGGACCAGAAAATACTGGATTCTTTGCTGGTTGTTTATACGAAAATTGGTAAACTCTACTAAAGATCGAATTGCAGTCACTCAAAAAGTAATAATTTCTACCATAAAATGAAAAAATTAATTCACTAATTTTTCTTTTATATACTTTATTTATAACATTCATTCAGCTAATAATCTCTTAAACAAATTCTGCATTTCCATATTCACTATTTCCAACAATGCTATTGTCATATGCTAAAAAATAATTTTTCAAAGAATTTGGATATAGTGAACTACTGTTTATAGTGAACTTGTTGCTGGATCCGCAGACAGTTCACTGCGACCATGTTTAACTGCATTAATTTGTGCACCCTTATGTGTATTTTCTTTTTCTTCATATTTGATTAGAATTTTAAAAGTATATATAAAAAGTAATCATTCCCAAAAAAATTTTACATATTAAGGGCAGTAATTAAGAAACATCATGTAAATATCTAGGTGACTCTGTGAGGTTTTTTAAAATTAAGTTTTGTGTCACCCTAATGAGTCTCAGAAAGAGACAACAGAGGAGACAATTGTCTTTGAACTAAAATCTGACCTCTTTTGTGAGAGGTGTGAGGGAAGCATTCAGGAACTTAACTCGGTGTCGATAGTAGTCTTGAAAATCTGAGAAAGCTCACCTTTTTTTAAAATATGTGATGTTTGTTCCACACTTTTGCAACATACATCACGATAGTGGTGATGTTACAATTTATTCCAATCGGTCTGAAGATAGAGCCCTAGTAAGGGGCTTGGTGTAATAAGAATCGTACCCCCACCCTCCACAGTGGCAGAACAATGTCCTACGTGTTCAATAATAATAATATAATTATGATTATAATTTTAGCACTTTTATTTGGGATTGTTTTGGCTCTCCGATCCCCCCTCCAAAAAAAATTAATAAATAAAGCATTGTAAAATAAAGATCTTTGATATATTTTAGAATTTTTGTTTTTGTATTCGATAACAAGAAGGATTTTTTTTTTTTTTTTACGGTGTCCTGGAATAAAACTTTAGTCGATTTTAAGTAGCCCAATAAGCGGACACAAAATCACCTCACTGGCGGTGGGGTTCTAGTATATATTTGAATTATAACTTTGAAAGTATTCAGCAAAATTTAACAATATTTTCGGAGCACTTTAAAATTATTTACAAAATTATTGTTTTAAAATTAGAAAAGCATTGTTAAATAAATGTGCAAGATATGAGTATTTAAAGTAATTATCTGGTACTGCTCCTGCACTAAACAAATTAAAAATTATTTCTTAATTTTGTAGTGAAATAGTATTTGGCAAAGTGAAGAAAGTCTGATTTGAATATCATACAAATTTAAAAAAGTTTCAAGCAATTTTCTAAGTAGTTTCTAAAAGAAGGCTGAAAACGATAAGGGTTTTTTCACAAATTATATTTTGTGCTATCAAACAAGATTGATTAAAAACGACACTGGCATTGAAGGGAGATCTTCCATCAGAAAATCATGTTTTTTTTCTTATCTTATACCACACATTTACGTGTACGGACAATTACTGTAAGGTATTATCATTTGTCATTAAATTTTGTCTTATGGTACACCGTGAAATATGTGAAAAACATCTTATCAATTAGAGCTTTCTTTTAAAAATTACAAAAACTACTTAGAAAACGCTTGCAACTTTTTAAATTTTAAGATATTCAAATCAGACTCTTTTAATTAGTTGCCAAATACGATTCACTTCAAAAAGATGAGAATAAAACATTTTTTTCATAATTTTTCTGCTCATGCGCATTATAAAAGAAGTACTATCTTACTCAGTTTTTGAAGAATATTTTTCAAATTTGAAAACAATGATTTTGTCCATAATTTAAAATTGTTCCAAAAATATTGTTAAATTATATTGAATATTTTGTTTGTATATTGAGTTGTTTAAAAAAAAAAAAAACGTAATAGGAAAAAATTAATTGTTTACAAAAATGTCTATATCTCCGTAAATATTTAAGCTAGGTTTACGAAATTTTATCCTGTTATTGTAACTAATCAAAGTAATCGATGCGAGTTACAAACTTATTGTTTGATTTTCTGGCATAGGTTGTTCAAAAATACTTGTTTTTTTTCGTAATTATTGTCGGTCCTTCAAATCTCTGAAAGTTTTGAACCTTATTGCTAAGTATGAAAAATCACATCACTCTAAAAATACAAATAAATTCTCTAAGTATAGCTTGAGAGATTTTAGAAAATGTCAAAAACTGAAAGTGTCTATTCTATTATTGTAGGGTAGTGTATTTTGTAAAATGTTCAGATCTCTACTTTAAAAAATTTAAAAGATCCCCCTCCCTCTCTTCCCCACTCCAAAAATATTAATACATAATTACCTCAAATTTCGTAAAATTACCAAATTAATTTAACGGTAATTGCTTATATTATAGAAATGTGTATTATTTAAATTGAATATAAATTTTCTTAAAAAATGTTTAAAAAAAATCGAATTTTATATGAAAAACAAAATTAATTAAATCCAAAAGACAATGTATCTTTAACAAAAAAAATTTAGAAAAAGAAGTGTGGCATAACTACCACTATAAATATTAAATACCAATTCACTAGTATAGCAGTAGTTATCAACTGGCGGCCCGCGAATTAAAATATATTAATTGTCATTTTTTGCGGATAATTTTCGTAAAAAATCTATATATCTTTAGAATACTTTTCTTTCGTTAAAAAAAAAAAAAAAAAAAACTATTTCTCCGTTTCTATGAAATTTAACATACCAACGGTGCAAAAAGAAATTTTATCAGGTTTTGCATCCAAGAAAATACTTATTCAAGTACAAAAATAATCGTGTTGCAAAATAACACTTTTGTTTTGTACAACTTGATAAAAATCTAACTGTAATATTTAATGTTCCTTCAAACTTAAAAAAGTCCTATATAAAATTTTGATAAAGTTGCGGCCCGCCTTTTGACCGGTGTTTTTAATTTCCGCCCCCGGCCTCATATAAGTTAGAAACCCCTGTTCTAGAGGTACCTTTGGATAGATGAAGGCTGACAAAGTCGATAATTAAATCTCCTCAATTGTGACCTGTGGACGTGATAAGATGTAGGATGTAATGTGGCGTAACTACCACTATAAATATTAAATACCAATTCACTAGTATATATGACATGTTAACTTGATTCCATCTAGAGGTACCTTTAAATAGATGAAGGTTGACATAATCGATAGTTAAATCCTCGTCGAAGGATGCATGATGTATGTATATGTCACGGGCAATGTAAATAATTGGGCATTGTTTATAATGCCCGGGCAATTTAAAAAGTGCGCAAATGGATATGACAAAAAGATAAATTATGTTGCAATTATTACATTGCCCGGTCATTATGTATAATGCTAAAAGTCAAGTGGGCAATTTGTGACACACACATCCACAGGGTGTCTTGAGATATTCATCCACTTTTAGATGCGCCTGGATAATTTTTTTCCCGCACATGCGCTGTATAAAGCAATTACTTCAATTACTCTTATCTGGCGCAGTTTTTATAGTTTTTTTTTAAATTTTAATGCAATAATTTCGGTATCATTTTAAAATTGATTCAAACGCTTTGTTTAATTTTTTTTAAATATTTAAGCTATAGCAAAAGTGGCACTAGACTTAGTATGTATTTCGGACATTTACCAAAGGTCTAGTCATACTAGGTCTGGTTAAGTGCCGTTGCCCGGTATATCCTACACTGATGTTTTTTTAAGACCAAGTGCCACTGCCCGGTATACCCTACACCAGGGGTGCCAAACTCAAAAGCTAACTTGGGCCAAATAAACAATGCTTAACTTTAGGTGGGCCGCAAAAAAAAAATCAATCTTCATAGACACAAATATTTTTATTTTGAATAGTACATTGTAATAAACATATATAAAGTTAAATTATTGTTTGATACTTGACATCTCTTCTCTGCTACTATCTCTCCTATGTCGGGAGAAATTTTATTGGCCGAGACTACTTTCGAAATTGACCCAACGTGAGCGTTATTAATACGGTTTCGGACAGGAGATTTATTTCCATTCATAACAGAAAATAATTGCTCACACTGATAAGTACTTCCAAACATGGAAATAATTTCATATGCGACTTTTCAAGTATTTTCTAACCTTGCCGGTAAATATTTGTAAAATTTAGGTACACCCACTTCAATGAATTTTGCCTTCAAATTTGAGTCGCACTGAATCTCAATCACTCCGTTTGCATACAACTGGGTACTGAGCCTATATTTACTGACAAAATCGAAGAGAACAAACAAAATTTGACTTCCAAAAATTAAAATCTTTAAACCTTGTTTCAAATTCTGTTCTAAGATTTGAATTCTTTTCTGCGCATTTTTGATACGATGCAGTATCCCTGGAAGGGCAGGTGCCGCAAGCCAATTAGAATTTTAAATTTTCGAGTGTACAATTTAAAATGATCCGAATAGTTTATAAATAAAGTATATTATAATTTTATATGCTAGTTTCCTTTCTAATTCACATTTCTATTTTATTTTGACTTTGCATCGGGTATATTGACTGGGCCACAAATATGTTCATCTCGGGTCGCGAGTTTGACACCCCTGCCCTACACTGATGTTTTTTTAAGGTTCAGTGCCACTGTCCGGTATACATTTGCCCGGTATACCCTACACTGATGTTTTTTTAAGGTCAAGTGCCACTGCCCGGCATACCCTACACTGATATTTTTTTAAAGTCAAGTGCCATTGCCCGGTATATATTTGCCCGATACTCCAAACACTGATGTTTGTTCTAATCTATCATCAGTAAGTATTAAAATATCGAATAAATGTAATTATATCCACGAATAATTTAGTATCAAATTGGATGTAATAAATATTTCGGACATTCACCAAAGCGACTAATTTGATTGTCAACATTCACCGGTGAACATTGGCCAGCCAGAATCACACCACACGCACGTGGTTGTCCCATTGCTGTCAAAGTGCCCAAAGAAATAATAGCGGTATTTATAATGACCGGGCAATGTGAGAAATTATCGTAAAGTAATTCAAATTTATCAAATTGCCCAATTTTAATGGTCATTATTCATAATAACTAAGCATTATGAATAATGACCTAAATAATTACATTGCCCGTAACATACAGATATAGAGAGAGAGAGTTGAGACGCAGAATTCTCTATAATCTTAAAATCTAAATATGTTGGCCATTCAATCGGAATCTACTGAAAAAATTAATTTTTAAAATGTCAGTAGTTTACAATGAAGAATCATACCGGCTGTCCACTTCCTTTCAGTTCAAGGACGTCTTATTACCTATTTTAATATTAATTAATTTTACCTTCCTTCATGATTCTCATAAAAGACTGATATATTGATGGGATTTCATTATATAATGAAAGCATTAAGGAATTTTCCATTACTTAATAATATATTTTTGCGCATTATTGAACATCAATTCATGATTCCAACTCATGATTTTCCTGTCATAATTTCTTAGTCAGCCTCCCTCCATAAGAAATAGTAATAGAATATAATAACTAATATAATAGAATAATAACTTATATTCTGATTCATAATGGTTAAACTTAAAAGTGCTAATGAAAGCCAACTGTTTAATATAGCAGTGAAATCAGTTCTAATATAGCAGTGAAATCAGCAGTGAGTACTTTCTCTAAATAAAATTTTTTCCCCTCCTCAGTTTAAGATTTTTAACCATTAAAATAAAAGGGGTGGGGGTGGAATTGTGACAATCTGAAATATTTTTTTTAAACGCAGACAGGAAGCTATCGAAAGTTTGGTCATCTTTAGCTTTATGTTAATTTCACTCTTTCTTTTTTGCGTATTTTGCCAATACATTAAATAAAAAACTTAGTTATCCAAAGAAAATTCGACGCAAAAATAATTTTTTTTATTAATTTATTCTAAAACAGTCGGGAAAAAAATTAAACTGGTAAGAATACGTATTTTTATAGAATTCTATAATAATTATATACCTCAAAAGTGGGAATTTAAATTTTATAATGAAGAAAATTTTTGACCAATTTCATTAAATTTTATTTTATTTAAAATCACCTGTTTTTTACGCACATTCCCATTTAAAACTTTTCTCGCCATTATTACATAAAATAATAAGTATAGTTATATTTAAAAAAAAAACATTTTTTTGTATGAAATAATCTTTGTATAAATGAGTTTTATAATTGTGCGCAAAATTCTTTTGATACGTTTAAATAGTTACAGAGATACAGTGTAAAACTCAAGCATTTAAATTAACATAAAAGGCACCAAACTTCAGACCACTCTCCTATTCCATATATTGGGATAAATAGCGATTGCTTCTCACATTTTAAATGTTGAAATTGTCAAATCTGTCGAAAACAGGGAGCGTTAAGAAACTATACGTTGTTTTGTCTAATTTTTGGAACTATATTAATCAATGGTTTGTATGTATTGTATAATTATGTTAGAATATTTGAGGTAAATTCTTTGGACCAAGATTGCCTATTAGTACATTGAAAATCCTATCACGAGAATTAAAGGTATTCTGCATGGTTTATTTTATTTTATTTATATTAATTTTTTGGTGAGAAACAGGGATAACTCTATACAATATATTCATTTTTTAAAATAGTATTTTACAGGTATTGCTTTATTCTCAATGCAAATTGAATCTCTAATTATGGATTCAAAATTTTTTTTTTAATAAAAATTAATAGGGTATCAAAATGCTGCATTTCGTCCTAGAGTAAAAAAATGCACTCCTAGGACGAATATGTTCATAAATGAAATGTTGGCAGTTAAAAAGAAATATTCAATTTCGGAAGCGAAAACATTTAAGAGTTATTTTTCAAGACTGAAATTGTAAAGCTTTCAAGAGTCCTAGAGTCCTTAAATCTTTTTCTCCTTTGATAAAAAATTAAAAGTAAACACAACATTAAGAATTTAGCATAAACCTGCTGATTTCTCCGGTTCTTTCTTTAAACTTATTTCTCTTGGGATCTATCTGACTACTTAACTCGAATTGTTCAACAAAAAAAAAATGTGAAAAAAAGACGCCATCTTTTGCATCGTGATTCAGAAGTGGCAAACGATATTTTTAGTCAAGTTTCAAGTCGAAAATGGCTCCCAAAGTCGTACGATGTTTCCAGACTTTTCTTTGTTTGTTGGCTTGCAATAAAGTTTTGTTATGCAATATCGTCAACTGGTGCTTAATGAAATGACTAAATCCCAACTCACCTCTTGGCGAATGTTTCATTTGCCTTAGTGGAGCCATGAATTAATTTAGAATTTTAGCTTCAGAGCAATAGAGATAAAAAAAAAACTGAAAAATTCTTTCCTTTGAGGAGAGATAAAAAAAAAAATTCCCATGTTTCAAAAAGTGTTGTGCTATGCCATTAGATTTCGATTGCATTTTTGTTTTATTTTAATTACTTATTTATTACTTTTATTCATTTAATTTACTTAATTGTTTATTTTACTTAATTATTTATTTATTTTACTTATTTATTTATTTTACTTATTTATTTATTCCATTTATTTATTTTACTTATTTATTTATTTATTGCTCATATTTGTACTAAAGTCTTAACATGAAAAAAACTACTGGAAGACTTCGATGTTAAATTCCTCGTTTTTGAAGACAAAGCGTTTTAAAGAAATTAAAATTAAAACGTTTATATTCCCCACTGTCTGTTAAAAAATAAAAAGCAATTGATGTCAATCAATTTTATTCTAAATGAATTGTTTTTATGTTGTACTATTGAATTAATGAAACAGTAAAATTCTCAAGTTTCTTACCTACTTTTGAGTTATTTTAAAAGGATAGTTCTCTTTTTCAAGAGCAAAAAGCGGTGAGTAAAGATTTTCAATGTTAGTATTTATTTTGCTAAGACAAGACAGTTTCACCGTCTATCACATTATATTAATTATGTACCTAAAGTAAACGGACAGTGTCTTTGTTAAAGGGCCGGATTACCCACTAGGCCAGGCCTGGGGCCCCCAATGATTAGGGACCACCTTAGAATGGATAAAAATTTAATCTAAGGGCCCCAAAAATTTGAATGGCCTAGGGTTCCGCGTCTTAATTCGGCCCTGCTTTGTAAGCTAAATAACTGAAAGTATAAACAAAATAATATATATGCTGCAAGAATACATGAGTTGTCTAATATTTGAAGACTGATTTTAACACATTTAAATTTTGTAAGTTTAAAGTTTGTTTAAGAGAACTTTAAAATTAGGGTAATTAATTAAAATGAATTTAGAATATTCTTCTTCTCGGACTCAAAGACGTGCCCTTGAATATCGTTAGAATATTTGTTAAAAATCTGCCCATTTAATATTTTTTTATTTATTTATTTTAAGTTACTAAGCAAATGCTTTCAAAGTAATTTTCAAGAAGTTCCAGAAGAATTTTCTTTTATTGTCTTGTCTTCGCTCTTTTCGAAATCTTATTTTAGATAGAAAGAAGTTGAGGAAAGTCAAGGCCGAGAACTCTTTAGGGTAGAATTCAAATTAGACAAGTAAACATCGATGCCAGGCACGTTCATTACTCCTGTTAAACACGTGGTCGAAACGAGTTCTTTTTAAAATGGAATCAAAAGATTGAAAAATTCTAATAATATCATCTGCTATCAAAATGATTAGTAAATTTGGAAAGTAGAATAAAATAGTCATGTTCATTGTTATCGCAAAAACATTAAATATTATCTAATCATCGCATTGTATCGGGGAATATAGTTTATTTATGATTTCATTAATGAGACGATGTGACAGTGCGTCGGGGAAATTTTTCTTTAAAATTTTCTTAAGAATGTGGTGACAACGCGAAATAATAGAATGATTCGTAAGCCTCTCATCCTCATCACGAAATGCAGTCATGACGCTACACATGGTAGGTTTGTTTCATCATCCATTTACATCTTTAAGAAATGGTAATAGAATTTTTTATTGATTTCGTCTTCAGATATAGAAGATGAACAGTTATATTTTTTCGTAAAATTTAGCTTCAATGCATATAATTTTTATTCCCATTTTAAACTGAAGTCTAAAAACTTATGGATTGAAAATTCTAAAATTGTCGTCTGCTATTAGAATTGGAAAGTAGAATAAAACAGTCACGGTCATTGTTATGGCTGAAACTTTAAAATATGAATCTCATTGTGTATAAGAAAGTGTTTTTACTTAACCTGGTTTGAAACCACTGAAATATAGTCTGATAGGTAATAAATTTTCAAAATATTTTTAAGAATATGGCGAAATAATAGAGTGATTGTCAAACCTCTAATTCTCATCTCAAAATGCAGTTGTGATGCAGTTTCGTCATCAATTTACATTTTTAAGAAATGCTACTTGGAATTATTTATCGATTTTGACATCAGAAATAGAAGATAGACAAGTTTTTCTTTTCTTTTCTTAATCTTCGGTTTCAATATAAGTTTTTTGCATCCCAGTTGAAAATGAATTTTAAAAATATTTAGATTGGAAATTCTAAAAATGTCGTCTGTAATCAGTATTATAAGTAAATTTGTTTTAAAAATATTGAACAAGACATCGTTTCCTAAATGCAATTACGTCAGCTTAAATTTTTTTTTTTCAATTTCGTTAACAGTTATGCATGAAACAAATTCAAGGTGAATTTCTCGAAATAAAAAAAAAGAATGCCAAGAAGATCCGTAGACATTCTTAAGTGCAGGTCATTCACACCTTTTGCTCTTTTAATTCAAGATCACGACATTCTCTCTACTTTGGTAGTTATATATAGCTCGTTCACCAAGAAACGAACGATGTGTTTTGTTGTTAACAGAAAAGTAAACGAACCTGAAAATGTTTTGCTATTTTTTGACAGGAATGTGTGTTTATAGATTAAAAAAATAACAGTAAAATCTAATCAACAAGGTAAATATGAGGAAAAATCTCTTAAATCCAGTAACCTAAAACCAGCGTTCCTTTCTCTTACGGGACAAAACTAGAAAATCTTGTGCCTGTCCGGTGGCCATTTGTAGCATTTATAACAGCGAACACTGTTTTTCAAAGTTAAAAATTTTAAACAGTTTTTTTAATTATAAATTTAAAAATTGTAGTAGTGACACATTAATTCGACCCTGTATGAAACGATTTGTAGCGATTATTTTCCGTTTTTATTTGATTCTTTGGATTTTTCTCTTTTCGCCAGTTATAGCGAATGAATTTTCGCTAAGTCATAGCAAATGAATTCTAAACAACAAATCAGTAGTTACCTATGATTAATTTTTCTCCGTTTACAAAGTCACAGCAAATGAATTCTAAACTGCAAATCATTAGTTACCCATGATTAATATTTTTCCATTCACTAAGTCATAGCAAATTAATTCTAAACAAAAAATCATTAATTACCTATGATTTATTTTTCCCCGTTTACAAAGTCATAGCAAATGAATTCTAAACTACAAATCATTAGTTACCTATGATTAATTTTTCTCCATTCACAAAGTCATAGCAAATAAATTCTAAACTGCAAATCATTAGTTACCTATGATTAATTTTTCTCCATTCACAAAGTCATAGCAAATGCATTCCATTCCATGAATCATTATGTATATTAAAAAAAAAAAAAAAAAGATATGAACAAAATATTAATTTTTCTTAATTCGCAAAAAGTCAAAACAAAAGATTTTTAATCTACGAATCTTCTCTTATTTATCAATTATTAATTTTTTCAAATAAATAACAGAAAATAAAAAATAGGTAAAAATTCTAAGTTAAAAAAAAAAAAAAAAAAGATATTCGAGAAAGAAACATAATACTATTGTCTAGAGCAGGGGTTGCCAAACTTTTTTGATCATCGACCCCTACATAATTTTTCGAAATCTCCATCGATCCTCATAAAAGTAGTTTTCTGTTAATTAAAATAAAACTCTATTAGATACTGTGTTTGTACATTTATTTTATGATTTTGAACATTTATTAAAGTAATAGTACATAGTGTAACAATAGTTTATGAAAAATATATTAATGTTGAAATATAAATATTTATGAAATAACAAGTAATTATAAGTAAGTAGAAATAATAAGTAAAGTAACTACGAATTTATTGCTTCTTAATCAATGATATTGCTTTTTATTTTTTAACAGACAGTGGGGAAGATAAACGTTTTGATTTTAATTTCTTTAAAACGCTTTGTCTTCAAAAACGAGGAATTTCACATCGAAGTCTTCCAGTAGTTTTTTTCATGTTAAGACTTTAGTACAAATATGAGCAATAATTATCAATGAGCAATGAATGGTGTGCCTGGGATTTTTTTTTTTTACAAGGTTCGTTATATTGGGTTCAAAATTGGTCAATTTTAATCTTAAATCCTCTCGAAATTCCACATTTAATTTATTTCTGTTCTTAGTTAAGATTGAATTTACGTGACTGAAACCGGCTTCAACCATATAGGAACTTGGAAATGCTATCATAAATGGCTGAGCTATTTCGTAAAGTCTTACACATTTTTGCATTAAATTTATTTTTGTCCAACATTTGCTTATTGTTAAATTTTTAAAAAGCGTCTTAGCTTCAAGATCCGATAATAATTCAGCAAACTCATCTTGCAGGTTGATGTCCACGTTTTCAATTTGAGCTGAAAATGGCACAATAATCCAATCAGGAATGTCAATGTTTTCCAAATCAACAAAACGCAGTTTAAAATCGTCGCTCAATTTTTGAAGATTACCTGTATAGATTTCCAAGTCTTCTTCTTTTATTTCTAATTGTCAAATATCAGAAAAATACTGATAATCTTTTGACCAATCGACCCTTCCGGTTCGGATCGACCCCCATTCGACCCCCTGGCTCAGATCGACCCCCGCTTATGTTAAATAGACCCCTGGGGGTCTATATAGACCACTTTGGCGACCTCTGGTCTAGAGAAAAGAGAGTTCTATAAAATAAATAAATAAAAAGCAAAGTTTGGAACTAAATAGTTAAAATCGTTCTATTTTTAGTGCATGCGTTTAACCAGGAAATTTTTTAAATGTAGTAGCAATAATAAGATGACTTTCTAAAATTTAATGCATTTGTGGCTATCACAACATATTACTTTTCAAATTAAATATATCTATATAAAAAAATCTTCCTTTTCAGATCTCTAAATGCTAAATTGGTTTCTTAAAAAAAGATAACTATAAACTTTATCTTAAGAAAAAACTGGAAATAGAACAGTTTTACGACTAATGCTTCCTTTTACGAGTAAATTATAATTTAAAAGAACTAAAATCTTCAAATCCTAAAAATGGCGAAGAGCTTCCAAATAGCTGATGTCCCTTTCAGGTTCAAACACTTTTAAAAGTCAATTAAAAAATTATAACGTCTTTAAATTTAGAAAGCACAAAGGATTTTTTTTATTATTATTTAAGTTCGATATAATATTTAATTCTTGAGAAATGCAGCGGTTAATTGATCTTTCAAAGTTAAAATCAAAAGATTTATTATTCTACTTCTCACCCAGCATTGTCATGTCAGACTTGACGTTGGACTGTAGAAGGTTGGCAAATTTTTTTGGGACATATACGACGTAAGCTAATTGGAAAAACCGGCTATTTGCTGTCAATTTTGAAAAAATTATTAAGTTAATTGGAAAAGTTTTAGAAACTAATTGGAAAAGTCTCAAGAATCTTTTTTTTTTCTTACTCAACCTAGCACTTTTCTGGCATATTGCAACGGAATTATATAATTTAGTCTAAACGGAAAATATATATCATTCCTTGCTTAATCAGTCTGATTAATTAAGGCCATTTGCTAATGAGTCCAGATATTTTTACGCTTATCAGAAAAAAATATCAATCAATCTTGAATTTATCTGATTCGCTAAACTCTTTTATTCAAAGCGTCAGTAATGATACGCATCACATTGTAATATGCAAAACTAATTCCAACTGATTGTGGAAATCTTCATAAATTTCTAATTAGCCTAAAGGCATCCTGGCTTATTGTAATAAGCATGATAATCAGGCTGAATAGAAAACTAATAGAGAATTTTCCAATTAGTTTGATGCACTAGAAAATGTCATCGATATTAGCAAGGAGTCCCGCAGTTGACTGATCATTAAGACACGGTTCCTAGCAGATCACCGAAGTCAAGTATCACTGGCTGCAGTCAGTGTGCGGGTGGGTGATCACTTGGATCAGTTTGCGTAGGGACCGAGGGTGTGCGGTGTTGGTCCTTGTTAAACTGTTCCACCGTGAAGTGCTCGACTTCGCGTGCAGGTCGTCGGGCTACCGAAGCGGGGGTGCCATCCCCTCTGCGGAGGATCAAAATTGTGATGGCATGTCTTCGGATCATCCCCAGGGAGGTTTCCCAGACCGTCGCCAATAGCCCATTGTGCAGCTGTAGTGCGACGCAAATGAACAAAACAAATAAAATATTTGCAAGGAGTCAGATTTTTCTATTAGATTGTGTCATACACGGTAAAATTATATTTAGAGGTGCCCCTTGGCGAAAACTGGCAATTTTTTAATAATTGGAGCCAAATAAAATGAAGCCAAGAGCAAAAATTAATTAAAATTTATATATATGGCAGAAATATGTATCAAAATGCATTTTATTTAATATGTGCAGTAAAATAGGAAATATCAATTTACCTTAAAGGTACTGTACAGGTTACCATAAATGAAACAAATTGCTCATCTAATTGACCAACTTGGCGAGAGTTCAAGAGGCTCGTCAAAATATAAATTAACAGTCTTACGCATTTCGAAAACGATGGGTAAAACTTTGGTAAAGTTAAGTTAAAATATTTTGCTGAACTTTTTCGAATGCGTTTCTAACCTTCAGTGTTTATTTCATGAGCCTATTTTTTTATTTGTTTAATGGAGGGAATTTATTTTTATAACTTTTCCTAATTTAAATCGTGAAAGTGGAGAGAAAAAAAATCCACCCTTGAGTCAAAACTGGCGATGTTAAGGGAAATTCTATTTCAGAGAGCTTCGGTGGTCATAACATCACCTGGAACGAAGCATGTAGAATAATTTTGAAATCAAAAAAGGACTGACTAATTAAAATTAGTATTATCTAAAAAAATACATGCGTTTAAATGTCTTTCTTAAGGAGTTTAACGCTTCGAATAGTGAACAAAACATGTAAGTTTTCATCATTTTTTACTATTGGTAATAATTGCCATTTTTAGTTATTGGCTAAAGTCTTCTATAGTTAACTTATAAACTCAAAAAACTAAAAATAACTTGAAAAATAAATTAAAAATGATTTTAATTGATTTTCTATAACGGGAGTTAAACATTACAAACAATTAAGGGGCCGTTCAAAAAGTACGTACACGAAAATCCCCCCCCCTTCGAACATTACCGAGAAATTCCCCCCCCCCTTCGTACATTACCGTAAATAAGGTCTTACTTCCCCCCTCTTAGAGTACGTACATTTTATTAGTCTACCCCCTTTTTCATAAAAATTAAAATAATTATGTTTTAAATAAAATTAAATATTTATTTAAAATAATTTATTCATCAAAGTCAAATTTAAATTTGGTGTATGCTTATAATGTACGTACTTTGTATAATGTCTCCCCCCTACCCATCGTACAAAACCGTACAAAAGAGTAAATCCCTCCCCCCCCCTTCGGGATGTGCGTACTTTTTGAACGGCCCCAGTACATAATGCAAGATTTAACTCTTATGGTTAGTAACAAAAACTAAAATTAATATTAGATAAAAAAAAATTACATCCTCAAATGTCTATTTAAAAATATTTCTTTTTATAAATATTGTACTAATTGTATAAGTTTTTTCATTAACGTAGTTAATGGAAAACCAGTGTGCTTAACCAGCATTGGTTAGTATAGCGTATGATAATATTAAATAATAAAAAAAATAGCATTAACTAGACGCAAAATGTGTGTTTAGATGTTTTTGTAAGGAATTCGCTACAAATAGTGATTGTCTTTGTTCAAGATTTTAACCCTTTATTTATTGATGACATTTTGACTCATGAACATCTAAATTTTCATGCTGCTCTGTTTTGTGAAAGGTGTAAGACATATTTAAAACGAAATGAATAATTTTTTTCTCTTTAGCTACTGCTTAAAGGATTTTTCGTATGATTTATATTAAATGTTTATTTCAAATATGTTGAAGTGGATACAATGCTTCACTCAACTAAGAGAAATAATAATAAGGGTACAATCAATCGGACTGGAAATTCATGATGGTCCGTTAAACCGAGTCATAAAATAATTATCAATGGTCTAGCAATCAATGTGAAGTATAATGTTATACTGTTTCAATTCCATATTTTGATCTGTGTTTTTGGTTGCGATATTACACCTTGATTCGGATTAAGTTCATTATACATTTGATTTCATAACCGTCGTTGAACAGCCGACTCAATTTTTGTGTTTATGGCTACTAATGTACAACTCCGTAGCCTTGTAATTTTGAACCCAATCCAGAAGACAAGGGAACTCCTGGATCGAGTATTGGGAGAAATTTGCCTTCGTTTAGTACTTTTTGATGGAACAAACCCTCATTCGCGTTACATGGAGAGGAAGACTACGAGATCTCCCACGGTTAGCCTGGCGTCGAGGGGAGTCTGACCCATGATTCGTCTTCCTCTGAGGATATTTCACTTCAGCACTGTGGTCCATGCAAGCCGGATGCGGAATTCGTATCGACCAACCATCACCGGGATCGAACCCCGGTTCACCTCATTGGAAGGCAAGCGCTCGATCCCCTGAGCCATCGCAGCTCGGATTAAGTTCATTAACATTTTTTTAAAGCCTTCTAATAGCGACATACACGGACAAGTAAAAATGTGTATAGTTTGTCTAAGGTAAGTACTCCCCAAGCCATTCGTCTGGATCCGTGGCGGTGACTATAGTAACGAGGTATAACTATTTCAAGTAGGAGTGTGGGATCATTGCTTAGGACAGGTTTTGGCTTCGGTTGGCGAGAGAAAGGGAATCTTTTTCTTCGGTCTATTGTGTGAGCCCTAGAGTGAAGAGAAGCTACCTTCCCTGAAATGCGATATTCTTGTTTCCATAGCAGCAGACGGCCTCAGACTTAGTGGCCGGGGGAGTTCCTACCGTAGACAAACTATACCGATTATAGACTTCTGACCAGAGAATGAGTTTTTAGTAATTTCTACCCCTGATGCCACTATTTAAATAAAAGAAAAGGAAACTTGTTTACTCTAAGATCTCCAAAAATTATTTTTCTTAGATATGTTTTATTCGTCGTCTTTTTAAATAAAAACAATTGAATGTATTTTTAACGCTCTGACGCAGAATTGTTTATTACACACAATTTTCATATTTTTTTTAATATTTTATTATTTTGTATTAATGTAGGTCAGAACAAAAGAAAATATATTTAACATTATAACAATTTATGTTTATGAAATACAGCATGAAACACCCCTGTCTTTTGTAAGCACGTATAGATTTTAAATTAAGAATGGCAACAGTGGTTATGTTTTGTTTGGTTTGCAATATAAAAATTTTTAGAACTTGGATACGAAACGTACGTGAATGTCGCACGTTACGAGTACGCTTATACTGTCAATAAATATTTGTTTCTGTTTCTAAAAAAATTTAATAAAGCTAAATTAATTACATAAAAAGCCAACACTTTTTCCTCGTTAATGGTAAAATCTTAACAACACGACTCACTTCCTAACAATAATTTTTCCGCACTTATTTGCGATTACTTAGATCTAAGAGAAAAACTTATTCATCAATGAAATTTCTTTAATTTATAAAATCAATTATTAAAAATTCTTTGATTGTTGTTGTTGTTTATTTACGTCGCACTAGAGCTGCACAATGGGCTATTGGCGAATGTCTGAAAACATTCCATGAGAATGATTCGAAAACATGCCATCACAATTTTGATCCTCTGCAGAGGGGATGGCACCCCCTCTTCGTTAGCCCAACGACCTGCAGGCGAAGTCGAGTACTTCACGGTCGAACAGTTTAACGAGGTTCAATACCCCACACCCTCGGTCCCTACGCAGACTTACCCAAGTGGTCACCCACCCGCACAGGTAAATTTTTGAATATCAATCAAAAAAAATTTCAAACTACTTTTTTGGATTTTATATTTCGGTATAAAGCTAATTTAAATATAATATTAGTACAAATATGATCTGGCAGATTTTATTAGTAATTATTAGACTGTTTTTTATTATTAATAAATACAAAAATATTTTTTTGCTTGTAATTAGAGTGTAAGATATATATATATATTTATCTATATTTACCAATCTATTTACCACAAACTTTTTCGTATCACTTTTCCGAAAATAAATACAAAACTTAAGTAGTAAGCAAGTTTAAGAACTTCCGCAATTCTTTTTTTCAGAATGTACTACATGAATATATAGGAGAGCATGTATAAAAATCAATAGAATAATTAGAAAACTGGCGTCTTATTTCTCCGCCTGACGGCGTGGTTGTAAACGATAAATCCATAGTATCTTCTATCAGAAAACATCTCTTTGCAATATGATTCTTTAGAAATGCTTAGTTTGTCTTTATTGCTACTCCAGAAAACATTTTAAGGAAAAGTGTTCTCTTTCCAGCAATTTAGCAATGAAATGACCAAAAATGCTTCTCTTCCTGGAGATTAAATCTTTCTAAATTTATTTTCCTCTCTGGTACAAACATTTTGATAAATTTTACTGATGTAAAGGAGCATCTATAAATTATGATACTTAGTTCTTTTCTTTTGATGTTTTCAATATTTTGAACAATATATGGTTTTTACTTTTTCCCCTTTTATGTTGTAAGATGAAATGTAATTTTAAATAAAACACCTCTAATCGAACATAAAAAAAATTTAATTAGTATCTAAGGGGGCTAGACCAATACCTCCTAGAAAAGAGAAGGCCTCAACACGGGTTACCATAAAGAAGAAATTTGATCCTTTAGTAGTCCAAACGTAATGATACCTTTCCCATTTACAACCACTGCGCAACTTAGTAGTTCGAACATAGTGACATCTTTCTTATTTTCATCCACTGCGCAGTTTATGTTCGTGAAGTCGAACTGCTAAATTAATCCTTCTGGAACAGGGACGGGCAAACAACGGCCGCGGGCCAACTGTGGCCCACCGGAAGGTTTTATCCGGCCCGGATTGAATTTTAACTTGCCGATCCGTGGTGAATATAAACAATATACATCCATTTTCTTGTCTACTTTGTTTAAAGCTATTTTTGTTCTTTCTTTTTTAACAAAGTGCTGATAACCTTTTTTATATAGAATAATTATATATTAGAAGATACAGAATGGCTTTCAGAGTTTGTATTTTTAACAGATCTTCTTTGTTACATGAACAACTTGAATGTTAAGCTGCAAGGGAAAAATTAATTCATGGATGATATTTGGGCCCATCTCAAAGCTTTTAAACTGAATTTTAATCTGTTTGCTGGCAGCTAGCTAATAACGACTTGTCTCATTTCTCGAGGTTAAATTCAATACCCTCAGTAAATAAGGAATCTCTTAAAATTATGAAGATGGCTTGAAAAAACTCCATTTTGAATTTGAACGCAGATTTCAAGATTTCAGCGCCATTCAATCAGAATTAGGTATTTTTTTACCATGCCTTTCAACGTAAATTGTGAAACAGTGAGGTCGGATTTGCAGCCTGAATTAATTGAGTTGCAATCTAACAATTATCTGAAGCAGTTGTTTCTAAATATGCCAAAGTTTGAGTTTTACAAACCACTACCAAAAGCTAGTTTCCTAAATTTAATATCTCATGCCCAGAAAAACAGTGCTATGTTTGCTTCAGTGATATGTTGCGTTCCTTAAAATAAGTAGGGGAGAGACGGGTAGCCCAGCTCACTTAAGGAGTATTGCTTATATTTCTGTATAATATTGAGTAATAATCAATATTTTTGTATGTTTATATTGTTTTATCATCTAATTAAATAATGCAAGAAGAATAAACCAAAAAAGAATAGTTTAACTTAAAAAAATAGAAATTAATTTTCAGCTCTCTTCAAAATGTGTCGGGTAGCCCCGCCCAGTTACAAAAATTATGTTTTTAACTGTTTTTTCAGGTGTAAATAAAAATGACCAATGTATTGACAATAGGCAAACCTCGTTTATCATTTTTATCCCAAAATTATTTTATTTATTACTTATTTATATACTTTTAGTGAATTCTATCATTTAAAAACAATCATTTAATAACAACAATATTTGTTGCTAAAAATGCATATAACATTCAAATTTGAAGCAATAAAATAATAATCTTTGCAACCGTACATTTATCGACGAAATAAAATTGGTCGTTGATACCCGACATTCATTTGAGCGGGACTACCCGAAATCCAATTTTTTTGTAAATTTGTAAATACTCGAACAATTTTTCACATATAGACTTCTTTCTTTGTGCAAATTAAACTTAAGACAACATACTTTAATGCTGTATGTATAGAAAAAATTATTTTTTTAGTATTAAAATGAAGTTTAATCGAAACATTCAACCAATTTTTCTTAATTTCATGACTACTGTATTCAACATATTTTCAAAACTATTGTTTACCATGTTAACAGCTGCATAAGTACTTGAAACTTTGAAAATAATCTTTTTTTAATATAACAATTAATGTCCGATGGCCCATTGACTTGAAAAAATATTCTATACATATGAAATTGACAGTGGGCGGGGCTACCCAACTCTACCCTACATCTCACTTCGAAGCTCAATGTATAATCAACTTTTAAAAATGAGATCGCAATTTCATTCAACTCATTAAATATTTAAAATAAAATTTGTACCTAATTTTTTTTTTATTTTACAAGTTTTTACTTGGCCCACCAAACTTTTTTTTCTTCGATTCTTTGCCCTCGACCAAAATAGTTTGCCCTTTCCTTTTCTAGGAGGTGTTAGAGCAGGCAGTTTTTATAAATTTACCAAGAAAGTTTAAAAATTCTTTTAAACATTATTGTTTTTTTTTAATTAAAATTTAACATTCGTCTATATTTTGAATGTTAGATAAGCTAACTTGGATGTACAGTTTTTAAATAATCTTTGTTTTTATTTGTTTCCGTCAGACTAACTCCTTGTCAATGGACTAGTGGGACACGTCTAAATCTATTATTTAATCCTTTGTAATTTATAAAAAAAGCAAATAAAACAAAAACTTAACTAATTCTAAAATTCGAAATTAAAGTCTGTGTAAATTATCTTAAAATTCTTTATAATAATTGTTACTGCTGGTAAAAGCATAAATACCAATTTCTCTTAATTTATCTGGGGATTTTTATTGAATATTTAAAGTGGTAGAAAATGTTACGCGACTGGCTGAGGGTGATTGTTGACAAGTTATCTTAAAGAGTCCTGTGATATTCTTATGAAATTAAAATCAGTTATATTAAAACGCATGGCTCAGGGGATAAAGCTTTCGCCTTCCAATGAGGTGAACTGGGTTCGAATCCCAGCACTGGTTGGTCGATACGAGTTCCGCACCCGGCTCGCCCCGACCACATTGCTGACGTAAAATATCCTCAGTGGTAGCTGGATCTTGGGTTAGGGGTCCTCTTGCCTTCAGTGGGAGGTTTTCGTGGTTTTCCTCTCCATGTAACGCAAATGCAAGTGAGTTGCGCCAAAAAAAGTCCTCCACGGAGGCAAACTTCTCCCAATACTTGATCCAGGAGTTCCTTTGTCTTCTGCATAGGGTTCGAAATTACAAGACTACGGAATTAGACATAGGTAGTCGTAAACCCAAAATAGAGTCGGCGGTTCATTGCCGGTTATAAAATCAATTATATTCTTCTTTCAAATAAACATGGCGCACAATTTCACCTTAATAAGTTTTATATACTCTTTTATTTAATTAATATATATATTTTTTTAAAAAAATAATAAAATAAATAACTAAACAAAATGTCATACTTTAAAGAGAATTAAGGTTAAAACTTTCTTCGCACCCTTTTCTTCCTTCCTATAAATATCAATTTTCCTACAGTTAAATTATAAATTAAAACTGCCTGAATTGATTGTTAAATATGTCTGACCTAGATGCCTGTACGTGACTGAAACATTGAAAGGTCACAGTTTTGCCCTATAATATTCATCATTTTCTCAAGACCTATAAAAAAATATGTAGTTCAATATTTAAATTGATAATATTTAGTTGATTACTTAATTAAAGCTGAAAGGTGATGTATTGAGTTCATTTACATGCAAAATACTAAAATTTTTACGTGGGAGCTACTTAGAAAAAAATGACTAAATAAAAGTAAAAATATAAATTCATTGGTTCGTAGGAATTTTCAATAAAATGATTATCTGATTAAAAGAGCATGATATCAAAATGTTTAGTTTTATTTTTCTTTAATTTCTTTTTTTTCCCTTTTTTTAAAAATTCTTTAATAAACTCTTTTAAAAGAAATTTTTGCATAGGGGGAGTTAAAAATTTTTTTGACTTGCTATGTGAATGGTGAGTTAATAAAAAAGGTTGGGAAACTTAGCCTAAAAACTATGCCATGGCATAAAAATCATTTATTCGGTTAAATTTTCTTTTCAGTTTTTCATTTTAGTTTATAACCGTCGTTGAACAGCCGACCCAATTTTGGGTTTACGACTTCTAATGTTAAACTCTGTAGTCTTGTAATTTTGAACCCAATCCAGAAGACAAAGGAACTCCCGGATCTGTACCCCCAGAGGTATGATTTGTTATAGGGACAGGGAGGACTTTGTGACCCGACAGATTTAACGTGCATCAGTCACCATTTACTACAAGGGGGAAGTCTGCGGGCGGCGAGATTGAACCCGCGACCTCTTGGACATGAACCCAGTGCCCTAATATCCAGGCTGTCCCGGCACCTTTTCAGTTTCGTATTTTTTACTAAATGCTAAATGTGTGGTCATAAGAACTATAATTTTGATTACTAAAATTTCTAGTGAACCGTTAAGATCTGAACGGGAAAATTACAAATGAAGGGTTTAAATATTTTGGTTTTTATTAACCAAAATTATGTGGTTTCCTTCCTTGCTTACCAGAAATGTCAAACGCATTTATGTTAAATGACTGAAGGGTGATTACAGTACGGTAATTTTAACTGAATTTTTTCCTACACGTTGTGTAAACGAAAACGCCATTTTATGAATTTTGGCCACCAATGAATGTTTATTTGTAAAGAAAAGATATCCCATTGAAAATATGTATAACAAGGCCTCTGAACTTTAAAATATGGTAGGAAACCTCTGCTAGCATTAACTTAAATTTACTAGCACAAAAAAACTCTATTACTATTCACTTGTCCTCTTTAACCACACAATTATGTGTCAACATTAGTACAGTGGAGTAATTAGTTCGTTTAAACTCATTATTGTTTAATTAATAAAATACAAATCAAGTGTAATAAATATAGGTAATAAGCATATTAAAGAGAAAGAAAGAAAGAAATGAATAAAGTTGTTGTTGTAATTCATTTACGTCGCACTAGAGCTGCACAATGGGCTATTGGCGACGGGCTGGGAAGTATTACTCATTATGATCCGAAGACATGCCATCACAATTTTGATCCTCTGCAGAGGTAGTGGCTCCCTTGTTTTGGTAGCCCGACGACCTACTTGCGAAGTAGAGCTCTTTACGGTAGAACACTTTAACGAGGACAGATACCGCACACCCTCGGTTCCTACGCAGACTGATTCAAGTGGTCACCCACCCGCACTCTGACCGCAGTCAATGATGCTTGACTTCGGTGATCAGCTGGGAACCGTGTCTTAATGATCAGTCCACTGCGGGACAAATGACTAAAGCAGGGAACCGTGTTTAATAAATTGAGTTTAACTAAGATTTTATTTAGTAATAAGATAAATATTTTCCTAGTATTCGGGGAAAATTTTGATGGGGCGACTTTCAAAAGCGTATGGATTTGGAGTCGAATGTTTAAACTACTGCAGCTCTTGATTAAACTAATAATAAAATAAAAAAAAGAAACATGAAACTTTTTATAAAGTTAAAATAAAAAGAGAAAGGCAGTATTTCTAAAAACGAAAAAAAGAAATGGAGATGAATAAAGTAAGGAACAATTGTTCACAGTTTAAATTATTTCATCCACTCACTACTGATTTCAAAAATGTTTCAACCTTTCGCCAATCCAACCAAGTGTTTAGTCCATAAATAAAGAAGCGACGGCGTAAGTAATGAACGACATAAGTATGTTTATGGCCTGAGCGTCTGCAAATTTTTGCTGTTTTGTCATAAGACATGTCACCTTTCCCATTATATTCAAAACTGCCAAGAACGAGAGAAGAATATGAACTCGATGAAGAATTCTAGAACAGAATTCTTTCTTCAGAATGGAGACCATAAAATAAATCCCGTTCGAGCGTTATGGTTGTAAATTGAAAATTTAGTATTCATAAGACGTACAGGAATTAAAGCCGGCAAATAATTTTTGATTAAAATGCCTTGGTGTGAAAGCACTGTTGAAATAATTAAGAATGGCGTGACACTAGTCTCGATTGCTGTCTTTGGCGACGACTTTTTAAATGAATAAATCAGGGCCCGCACTAAGGATTTCAAATTATTAGCCAGTAAATTAGCCAAATATCAAAAGTCTTAATTGCCAAATATTAAAAGCCAAATACAAATCTTAACAATTTTTCATGATAAATTTTTTTCCCATAGAAAATTATTTTAAGGTAGTTTGCTTCAGGCTTATATTATTTGGAGCCAATTCTAATTGGTTATGCAGTGCATCTATCGAAAATTACTGTAATCGAATAAAAAATACTGATTTGTTTAGAAAAATTCATTTTGTCGTAATTTTGAGGATCGAGTTAAATATATATTTTTCTTTCCAGTGGAAAAAATCATGCGCCAAAACGCAATTATATTCGTCAAATTTACGATTTTATCGCATTTGGCGAGGTGGCGAACAAATTAAAATAAGCTGTTTTCGCAGAAGAACTGATATAAAAATTGTCATCAGAGAAACATAGCTCTTTATTCCTGAATTTTTTTCAATATTTTTATTTAGATATTGCATTATTTTTCATAGTTAATGAAATACATTGTTATTGAAATTTTTTTTTTTAAACGAGCAAGCTCCTTTTTGCAAAACCCTGACTTTATCAGTAAAGTTTATTAGCACCAGCTATGAATATACCACCGAAAGAAAGATATTTATTGTTAAAAAAAATATTGCCATCTTTCTATGAATTAAAATTATGATTATACCTCATTATTACGGCTTAAAATTATGCCGCACTGTTAAATTCACTCTGAAATGACGTCTAAATTTGATGCTCTTGTTGTAAGCATAAGAACGAATTAAAATAAGCTAAATAATAGTTTTAAAAAAAGAATTGTTATAAACGTCAAAAATGGTTATCAGAGAAACGTAGCTAGCTCTCTGTTCTTGAATTTGGTTGTTTTTAGATAATTCATAGTTACTAAAATACATTGTTATTGAAGAAAAATATTTAAAAAAAAAGGAATTGTTATTTCTTTTATTATTGGCTTTTTATTTAATTTTAAACAAGTAACCAAAATATGAACTAAATATTTGGATATTATTGATTGGATACAACTATAATTACAGGTTAGAAAAAGAATAAAAATGACCCTTCCATGGTTCCCAAGGGTTCCACAGAACACCTTTTAAGAACAGCAAATTCAAACTATTTATTAAAAAAAAAAAATTTAAAAAAAATCCTTGCAAAGTATTTAAATTATTGTCTCATAGCAATTCGTTTGCCCATTTGTGAGTTATTGATTGGTGCAGTCCCTCATATTAGATAATAATTGATCAAACAATAAAGGATATTTTGCCTTTTCATTTATTATCAATTTGTGTAAAACCGTTTATCAACGATATGAATTATTCCCATACTTTAATAATGGAATTGATTCGCCCGCCTTTATTCGATTCCACTGCCACCAAAGAAGAACCTTTCGCGCAGTCCGAGAGAGGGCGCTGCCCTACCATCCAAGGACATTTGACGGTCACCCACATGGCTAGGACAGGAGAACCGCACCGATAGATCACGATGCCGTATCTGCGACGAAGAGATCGCCGGCACGTGTAAACAAAGTCGCACCGGTACTCTCGAGGAATGATGCTCGCTCTTCCTTTTTGTCAGCCTTGAAGGCGGCAAAAGAAGAGTTATCATGAGACTCTAATTATAGCCTAATTCTCATGCCCGTGCCGGGTTTCAGAGAGCATTGGGCTATGTCGTGTAGCCTGAATCTGGCTAGCTGCCGCCTGAGAGCTGAAGCTCTCGCCAGACAATTGCACTCTAACCTGTGGAGTCCCCGGTCCGCACACGGCTCCCCCGGTGACAGTGGTTGTGTGTCCCCGTGTTTTGGGTTGCCCCCCGCAGCCGCTGCTCTGGTCATCGACAGGGCACCCAATAAATTGCACCCCGATTGGAGGATGTCCAGTCTAGATGATGAAGAAGAGCAAGAGCAACTGATGTCCTCCCCCGCATCCCTGAAAGGGGATGTTGGAGGGAATAACGGGGGAATGGAGGCTTGTGCCTCCCCCTCTCATATATCTCCTCCTTATAGCCCCTTGGAAAAGATGGGCCTTTTGCCAAAAAATGGAGCAGGAATTTACGGTAATTAGTCACATGTTTAATCTTGTTTTGCATATTAACACAAACACATTGTTTTGATAGTTTATGTGTACTCAGATACGGTGATTTAGTCGCATGTTTATCTAGTTTGCTTGCACATGCACGTACAATGTTTGATTGTTAATGCGAATACATATTCGATAATAGTCACACATGTTCATCTAGTTTGCATGCTTTTGCACAAACATGACTTGTAATACACATATACGATAATTAGCCTCACTCATAGATAGCGATTTATTAATCAATTAACGAGAGTATGTAAACTTTTTGAGGAAGATTTTTTTTTCTCATTAATAGTTAAACTTATTCTTTACCATTTTGTATTTGGAGAACTTTAAATTTACCAGTTAAATTAAGTTTCAGTTAAAAAGTTTAAAATACATAATTCTATCCTCGTTACCTAAAGCCACCATCCTTCATAGCTGATTTTTGTGGAGGTGTAAAATAAGTTCTTACTACTTTCAATTATAAACTATTCATCTCTCATTATTTATGGAACAACCCTATATATATATATATATATATATATATCATAACTGTTTAAGAAAAAACTTGGTAGTCATGGATGTTGTAAACTTTCTCCGAGCAATCCAGAGGAAAATATTTTTTTAATTGTTTTTTTCTTCTTTGTCCGGGAATGCATATATTTATTATCAGTTCTATATATATTTAATTATCTCAGAAATTTACATAAAACGTAATTTTTGAAACAAATTAAAGTAACAACTAAAAAAAGTTCATAAAAATCAATGATACATCTGCTATTATTTTGTTTTTCTTCAAAAATTGAAAATATCTTGCAAAAACTAAAATTTTCTGACGGAAAATAAATAAATAAAAAATGTCAAAAAATTTGATAATAAGCCTGACGAAAGCTTAATAATGATTTGCATCAATATGCATGGATGTTTTATATACGAATTCATTTATATATACGAATATATTTATGTATACGAATAATTTTACAAATCTATATTTTTCTCAATTTTACTACCACTAAATATTTTTTTCCAGATCGTGACAGCTCTTTTGTTTAACAACTTAGAATAAATGTTTATGGTCAGTTGCTGCGATTTTTTTTAAAACATAAAAGCCGTAAAATCCATTTTGCTTGATCATACACTATGAACCAATTTATATTTAATAATGATAAACTATAAAAACAAATTTTATCATGAAGTATGTGAGATAATGTAAAATGAGATGCAAAGTTTCTAAATACAAACAGTATATGTATTTCATTTTTTTCTGGTATATTTACAAACTTTTGTCTCGTGTATATAATACTAAGCTTGTCAAAGAATAAGTTTTGTTCTTAGTTATTTTTTGTTCATTTATTTTTATTAAGTTATTTTCATTTAGTTATTTATTGTATTTTTATTACGTTAATTTGCTTACAAAATGAAAAAAATACTGTATATTATCAAATAATTACATGACTGTAAGATATTATGTATTATTACAGGATACTATTTAATAACTATATTATATATACATAGCACAATATAGACAAAAAAGTTGAAAACTTTTTTCTTTTTCTCTTTTAAAAAAATCTTTGTATTTTTTCCCCCATGTTTTCTTTACATTTTTAATGTGTATATGTTACCGAGAATGTCCGAAATCGGGAGAATGATGACTTTTGCCGGTGAATGTCAACAATCACATAGTCGCTTTGGTGAATGTCCGAAATATTTATTACATCCGATTTGATATTAATTTATTCGTTTATTTGCAGTTTTATTGTTATCCTTCATCTATAAATATACATACTTCTAATGGTAAAAAAATTCTGACTCTTAAGCCTGCTTTTTTTTTCTGTTTCGTATTTTCTTTGATAGCTGTTTTAAAGAAAAATCCTTTTTGTTTTATTTGATTGTTAAAATTTATTTGAATAAATTTCATCTGTTTAATCATTTACTTAGGATTTGCGTATTCTAAATGAATACCTAAAAAGAGACACTAAGTGTGAGTTTGCACAATTTTGTGCTAAGTACAAAATGTACGAAGTACTAACTTTTGTGCAAAGGGCAAATTACAAAGTTTCGTGCATAGTGCAATTTTGTATAAAAAGAAAATCATTACTTATTTATTGTTTATACTCTTTTTCAAAATTTATTTGAAATTTTTTAGGTGAGTTATTCATATTTTAGATATTTTAAATAAGTCATGCCTTCTGAATTGTTTTGTGTGATATAATTTTGCAAAATATAAGATGTTTTATTATTTTTTATATTTATTTTAAAGATTTTTAACCATTTAATTATTCAAATTAGGTATTTCACATGAAATTACAACTAACAGATGTGATGCATTTAAGATTATACTATATAGTGCGATTTTATGAGACGTAAGGTTGTTTTTTTCTTGTTTATTGAATTTTGAAAGAATTATTTGAATTATTTTTAAATGTATGATCATGTGATTTAAGTGACTAATTTAAAATATCCTAGGTGTATTAAAAGACGCCCGATGGCTGAGCGGTAGCGATTCGCGCTGTCGTGCCACAGACTCCTGGTTCTATCCTCGGGCCGGGCAAGGTTGACTCAGCCTTTCATCCCTTCAGTGGGTCGATAAATGAGTACCAAGCATGCTTGGGAACTAAACACTGGGGATTCCACGTTCGGCTGACCACCTGACCGGAACATTTGCTCCAGCACCCCAGAGCCCAAGGTCAAGAAAACTGAGATGGGCACAGTTGGCCTTGGCCCTCTATGGGCTGTCGCGCCACTGAGTTTAGTTTAGGTGTATTAAAAACTAGTCATAAGAGACTCTGTGTATTTGCAATTAATCTATACGGTACAATTATTTAGAAAGTTGAAATCCATTATAACAGATTTAAAGTAAGGTCATATATAATTATTGTATATTTGATCGCATATTGTATATACATACCCTCCAACTTATGAGGAAACTTTTCATTGCTGTCCTGCCTAAATTGTTGAAATTCTATTTCCGAAATGGCGACTATAATACAATATATTTTAATAACCAAAAATCCAAATTAAAAAAAAGCAAATAAAAAGAAGAGAAGAAGAAAAAAAGATTTGTACAATTTTAGAAAATTTGTTTTGTGTTTGATTTTGTAACTTGAAATATTATCTGCTGTAAAAATAGAATACTTCAGTTTAAGTCTTCGAAACGTTAATATTTCATCTTAGTAGTTGACAAATTCGATCACTAAATCCAAAATTATTAAGTCTTTTGAAAAATAAATAATCTTTTGAAAAATTTTATCGGATATAATTTTGTTATTATTTTTTGAGCCTGGTGCATTTAGTACTATGATCAAAATGAAGAAACAATAAATAAGTAACAGTTTACATCATTTATATATATAATCATATTGTTACTTATTTATTGTTCTAATTATTTCTATACATAATATAGTGTATTTCTATACATTTTATAATTTTTAAAGAATTCCAAAAATAAAAATTTATTATTTTAAGCAGTCACTAAAAATAAATAAGAAAAAATAATTAAGTTTAGTCAATTGAAATAAATATTGCACTTATGAGCCAAATTATATATTTCTAAGTAAAAATCGCTTTCTGTCATGAATTAAAGAGCGGGTCACACGAGGTTAAGAGCCAGTTTTTTAAGCGGTGATATTTTTGATTCTATTCAAATTTTCAGTGAAAAACTATTGGAACTGAATATTTATTTATTTATTTTTTTTAAAAAAAGAAATTTTTTCCCCTCGAAGTTTTAAGAGGTCAACCTTTCAGATCCTGTTAAATTTTGAGAAAAACACTTCCATTTACTAGCGGCAATACTTCTTGGGAAGTGAGTAAGTCACGACATAGACCACTATTTTATGTTCTACTACGTTCGCATTAACTGTTAAGAGATAAATACTTTCAGTAGACTTTTTACATCGAAGGTCAAAAGGACCGAGGTTCCGAAAAAAGGCTAGTTTCTTAGACTTCGGCCTTCAAAATCTACTAGCACTAACAGTGAACCACAGAGCTATACATTTCTGTGAATGCATATCAATGAGCAGTATCTAAAAAAAAAAATAAACATTTGTGAGGTACACATTTGGTATAACTTTAAAATTGACCTTAAATTTTCAAAAAACTGAAATTTTCCTCAACTTTTAAGGTCATTGACTGCCTTGCTAATCAACAGACCAATTGTTATTGATTCAACTTTTATAAAATGGTCCTAAAGTTTGAGACTCGTACCTGAGTAATTGCATTCATGCAAATTTTCACTGAAAATATTTGCGTCTTAATAGTTAATGTGAGCGTAGTAGAAAATAGAAAAGAATAACGTAGTAGAAAATAACGGTCAGTACCGTGATTCTCTGGTTTTACAAAAAGTATTGCCACTTGTAAATTGATGTGTTTTTTTCAAAATTCTAGTGGATCTTCAGTTTTAACCCTCCAAAAAAACTACGAAATTTTTTCTTTTTGTTGAAAGAATGAAGGCACGTGTTTAATAGTTCTCAACCAAGAGCATATTCAGAAATTTTAAAGAAAATAAAAAATATCAAGTATCCAAATCTGCCTGATTCGCCGACTTTAAAAAAAAGAAGGCTCTTAACCGTGCAAAAATATGATCAATAGAAGTCAATAAAAATGTATGGAACACTGATAGATCAATGACTGGTAGATCAATGCGATGTATCTGTAAATGTTTTTTTAAGGATGGGGGTCATAGTCTTTAAAATTTTATACGTGCGATAATTTTTTCATTACTAATAAGAAAAAAATTTTGCGTATGTTTTGGACATAATTGGAAGCGTTTACGATTGTTCTATTTGAAGATAGTTTCTTCCGTCCACAATTTGTTTGAGTCTACATTTTTCATGTATGTTTTGTCTAATTTCGTACACCGTTTTAAAGTTAATTTAAAAATAGCTCGTTAAAATGAAACTAGTTTGTATCTCAAGAAATACGTGTAAATATTTTTCGACGAAAAGTTGCATGTTATTTTTTTTTAAGAAATTAATAATCATGTTTTTGAACATGCAATGTTTCAAAGAAAAGCACTTCTTTTAGTCATGGTATATTTCTGAAGTATTTACTGTAAAACAGTAATAAGTCAAAACATTGAAGAAGAAAAAAGAATGATAATAATAACGTTTATACAGAAACCTATAATTGTTTTTATTCAATATTTATTTTATTATCTACGAAGCCACTTTTGCAATTAAAGAAAATCAAGATGTCTTTTGATTGTATGTTCCCTTTAGGTTTTTGTAAAGCACCGTCAGTTGCAAATTGTTGTCAATTTAGCAATTGTTTTTTTCTTTAGTAGATTTAATGGCTACATCTTCATTCATTTTTATTAAGTTATTAAAAAAGTGTTTGGAACAAGAACTAAACATTTTAGAGTTATTATTATTGGTATTTTATTATTAATGTATTATTATTGATAATTATATTTATTTTTCAATTGTTAATAATAACTATACTATACTACTCAGTTCTAATTAACATTTTTTCGTAATGTTGCGCAGTTATAATTATTTTACATAGTATTCACATAATATTCATAACGTGTTTAATTAATATTTTTTGTTTATCAAAAAAGCTTTGTTATCATTATATCAAAATTGATATCATATCAAAATATCTATATCGTTTTCATGTCGTTATCGTTTTCATATCGTATCGTATGCATATTGTTATTATCACATTAAAATAAAAGTTAGGCTAACTGTTAATATATACATATAGCCAGAGCTAGTATGAAAAAAAAAACGTTTTAATAGCTAACAGATTGAAATAGTGGAATGCCAAATAGCATTTAATAAGAAACGAGTACACGCAAACAAATAAGAAGACTTGCATTTATTTTTCAAAATACTTTTTGAATAATAATTTCTATTGAACAAACCAACTGAGCAGTTTGTATGAACGCCCCTCTCTTTTATGTGGCTGTGTGATCTTATTTATGTTAGAAATTAAAATTAAACTAGTTTATGAAGAAATATTTTATTTATAATAAACATTTTATGTATGATAAACAATATCTTTTGTATTTGAACTAATAATAAAATAAAAACTTAAAACACTAAAATAGTTTTTTTTAAGTGGATTCAAAAGGAGAAAATTATTCTGTTTTTGAAAGACGAAAAAAACGAAAAACGTATATGGTGCAGAACTTTTGCAATAAGTTTCGATTAACTCCGAAAATTCTTCACGTCTGAGCCCTTTGGCTAGTCGAAATTTTGATGAACGATAAATTTGAATTGGTGATAATATGACGATACATTCTGTTTTTAGTGATTAGAAAATGTTTGTAACGTGAAATGTCATTCTGAGATCTTCGGTTCAAATTTTAGCGTACTAGCTAATCTTTAAGTGGTAGGAATTTTGATTATTCGTAAATTTGATATTCCTATAACATGAAGATAAATTCTGATTGTATCGGCCAGGAAACAGTTGGGGCTACATGGTGCAATATGGTTAAAATTTGAGAATTCTAAGCTATTAAGAAAATGGTAGAAATTACGATCGTAAGATTCCGTTGTTCATTCAGACACGAAAGCGACTTAATCAAAACGAAATAAAATTTAAAGCATTTTCCTTAAGTCACGTTACTTTTTTGAACATGAATAAAAAAAATTATAAAAAAATAACCGTTAGTTAATATGTAGTCTATGATTTATTGATTTGTTAAATATTTTTAGGTAAGGCTGATTTAAGTTATATAAGGTTAAAATATTATGCAATGTACGCATTTTTGTACTTTTAGTAGAATTGAAAATTTCTCAAATTATGTGATTTCGCTGTGAATACTTTAAAAGTAATCTGATAGAATAAAGCATAGTTAAAACCAGCGTACTATATAAAATTTATTTTTATATTGCTTGATGCTTTAATATTGTTTGTTTTTATTTATCTTTATTTTAAAACAAAAAGAAAAACACAAATTTATAAATTTAGAGCGAAAAATCAAGATTGGGAAAAAAATGAAAGAAAAAAAAATTATGAAAACGATTCAGAATTGAATCGATAATTTAATATTGTTTGTTTTTATTTATCTTTATTTTAAAATAAAAAAGAACAAAATAGAATTTTTTTAAATTTAGAGAGAGAAATATAGCTCCGAAGAGCTTAGAAACTTTGCCAGAGATAAAGGGGAAAAAATGAAAGAAAAAAGAAATCAAAACGATTAAAAATTGATTCCATACTTTAATATCGTTTGTTTTTGTTTATCTTTATTTTAAAATAAGAAAGAACAAAATATAAATTTATAAATTCTGAGCGAAAAATCAAGCCCCGAAGAGCTTAGAAACTTTGCCAAAGATGAAGGGGAAAAAATTTATAAAAACGATTCAAAATTGAATCAATACTTTAATTTTGTTTGTTTTTATTTATCTTTATCTTTCTTTCGAAATAAAAAAGAACAAAATAAAAATTAATAAATTTAGAGCGAAAAATCAAGCTCGGAAGAACTTAGAACAAGGAAGAGCTTAGAACTTTGTCAGAGATGAAGGAGGAAAAAAAAACAAATCAAAACGATTCAAAATTGAATCGAAATCATTTTCTTCTGCTACCTGCGTAGTTTATATTCGTCTGTCAGGGTCAGCGTGTTTAAAAACATCCAGCGTAGTAGTGAAAGTTTACCAAGGCGACTAATTATCTACCTAGACCCAAATTTCCCTTTCATTCAACTTTTTTCTTTGATCGGCATGTTGCCAAGTTATTTGCAGGTAAAAAATTAATCAAAATCTTTTGAGCAAACGATCTTGATACATTCCATTTGCATAATGCAAAGACTTAATAAATATCGTTTAATGACTCTCATATATTGTTTGATTTAGTTATTCTGATTATCAAAATTTTTCAATCCTGCAAATAAGGTTTTTTTAAACATTTATTATTTAAAAAAAATCAAGATTGTTTTGAATAATTGCGAAATACTGGATCTATTTTAGAAAGATTCTTAAGGATGCTGTGGCCTTTGTCTAACGCTCGTATTTCTGAGGCTCTGGATGGATAGTTTATGTATAATAAAACTATTTAATAGTTATTAAAATTTAAAAGTTTTTCAGCATTGGAGAATTAGGAAATTATATTTGCTATTTTAATAACACTCAAGATATTAACCTAAGATCTAGGCTTTGAACTCAGTCGCCATATTGTTATTAAGACAATCTGCACAAGAAAACTGTTCATAGAAATCAAGAACACAAAATTTGAAATAAAAATTATTTAAACATTTTTAGATGATTCTTGATTTGATTGTAAAGCTTACTATCAAATCATCACAAATATTAACAGCCTTTAACTAAATTTAGAACTTTATTATTGTAAGATAGTGAGTTACTTTCTCGCAAGATAAATTTCCTTTTAAAGTGGTAAGGGTATTGCAGTACCTTTTCTGAATTCTGTCTTTTTATTGCAATTATGATTTTCATTATCTTAAGTTGGAATATAAAATTAACCCGAATTAATAATAATTCTAAATACCCGGAAGTTTCTTTACTGAAGTATTTTTTCTTCATATTATAATTTTACATCATTTGTGTTAAGTCTGAAATGAGGGACACTTATAAATCTTGCATGGGGTGACACAGCTTAAATCTATGTACACCACTGGGCTGTTCTTAGGAATGGCGTTCATAAGCTTAAACCAGAGAGAGTTTTGAAGTCGGAAATGTTTGTTTCAGCTCCGGGCATTTTGAGAGCTCGACTTCAGCATATACTTTAATGTAAGTTAATTAAATGGACTATGGAAATGGTACTAGGTCTAGTTAAGTGCCACTGCTGGTTATACATTTGCCCGGTATGCCCTACATCAATGTTTTTTTAAGGCCAAGTGCCACTTCCCAGTATGCAATTAACAGGTACTCCGAACACTGATGTTTCTCCTAATCAATCCTCTGCAGATATTAAAATATCGAATAATTATAATGATATCAACGAATAAATTAATATCAAACCGGATATAACAAATATTTCGGACATCCACCAAAGTGACTATGTGATTGTTGACATTCACAAGTGAAAGTGGACATTCTCTTGATTTCGGTCATTTCTCTATTTGCCTTCATAAAATTAATACCAAAAACTTCCGTGTTCATTTACAATCAATTAACGTGACAAAAACCTATACCTAGAACTGAAATCGTATCGTGAAAATAGGCTTTGTTTAAACTTAGGTGCTATTTTTACTTCAGCTATTTAATCTCATTCGATATTATTCGAGATGACATATCAGAGTTAGTATCTAACATTGGGTTTGGCTCTGAGTTAAACGATTTATTTTTATCAACACATTCATCATTTCTAACGCATGGAACAATTAGTATCTGACTCAGAATTTTGGTTTCTAATGATTCTTATCTCAAGTTTTTATACCATTTCAAAAAAGAACAAAAAAAACTGCAAAAGGAGTAAAGAAAAATAAATTAATTGCTCTTAATAGATTCATATATTCTTTTTTTGAATTAATTATTTTATTAGCTCTTATGCCACTAACTAACTTTTAATTAATGTCTATAATTAATTATTAATTGACATGACAAATTTATTTTATTTTATAATCAGCGTTGCTCAACCGACCCAATTTCCGGTTTACGATTAACAATGTTCAATAACTCCGTAGCCTTGTAATTTTGAGCCCAACCCAGAAGGCAAAAGAGATCTTAATTCTAGCATCGGGACAAACTAGTTTTCGCGGAACACTTTCTGAAAGAACTAATCCGCATTTAAGTTACATGACGAGGAAAACCTCGAAAATTACTTATGGTTAGAGCGACGGCAAGGAGATATTAACTTATTTATGGGTATTTTAAGTCAGCACCATGATAGGTGCGATCTAAGAGCAGAATTTATATAGGACGATTTGATATCGCTACGATTTGAGCCTGGATCATCTCAATGCGTGGCGAGTGCTCGATCCCATGAGTCATTGCGACTCTACCATAGGCTAATTGAAAAATCCGATTACAATGAGTCCACTCATTCTCAGATTATTTAGAGTATCTATCATACATTGCTCAATCAGCCTGATTTATTGCTTTCTGTGAATAATGGAGATTATAAAGGTCAGTGTGCGGGTGGATGACCACTTGGATCAGTCTGCGTAGGGACAGAGGGTGTGCGGTATTGGTCCTCGTTAAAACTGTTCTACCGTAAAGTGCTTGACCTCGCTTGCAGGTCTTCGGGATACTGAACTGGGGTTGCCATCACCTCTGCAGAGGATCGAAATTGTGATGCCATGTCTTCGGATCATCCTCAGGGATGTTTCCCAGACCGTCGCCAATAGCCCATTGTGCTGCTCTAGTGCGACGTAAATGAACTACAACCACAACAAGAGATTATAAAATAAAATAAATAAAAGCTTTTTAAAAAAATCTTAGCAATCTGCTAAAATTACGAACAGTTCGGGTAAATTGAGCCCTTAAAATTTATGTTTACAAAATAAAGATTAAATAACATTCTGTAATTGTTTGTTATTTAACAACCATTGTTACAACTTTTAAGCCTCCGTAAAAATAAGCATTGTTCGGTAGCAAATATAGTTTAATTTTTTAACATGTTATGTTCGAAGTTGTGTGCTCAATACAGTTTAACGGCTAATAAATCAATGACAATGCAAGACACGGAACAGATAGTATACATTAGAAAAAGAAAATACAAAAATGCATCAAGGATTAGGATAAGATTCGAACCCACTACCCTAATGTTTCGAAATTGTGGATAGCTATACCACTACATTATTAACATAAACCAAAATAAATATAAAATTCTTATAATGCGGCCAGCATTTATTTAGATTGCTTTAAAACTTTATTACACATTAAAATATCAATAAAATGGTTTTATTAAGATAAACAACAGTGCACATAAATAAAGATTTAAAAACATTGTTTATATTTTCCAAATAAATACTGTGGCAAAATTATAAGAAAAAAGTTCCTGGTCTTGAATAATTTATTATTGATTTATAATAATAATAATAATAATAAACATGAGTTGATTCATTAAATGTGTCTCGATTCAGAGCACTGGCAGAGGGATATCATTGCAATAATTTACGCAAATCCAGTCTGATTCAGTAAAATTTCTCGTACTTACTAATTAGTCTAAAGGCTCGCAGACTGATTGTAAAAAGCCTAAAAATATCAGGCTAAATAAAAAATACTGCAGACTTTTCCTATTAGTCCAGCGTTTTGGAAAATGACGACAACATTTGCAAAGAGCGGGCTGTTTCTTTGACAAATATTTCACGAAATTTATTAGTTTCTGGCAAATTTATTCGAAACACGAAGTTGATCGTATGTAACTAAGTACAGTTTTTAGCTATAGCCAGAGATTCGCTATAGTATATTATGACATAAATATTTTTGTATGTTTGTATGTATGACATAAATATGTATGTATTCTAATAAACCAAAATGTTTATTGGTTTATTGGAATTACATACATTTGCACTTGTGTGCTCAATTTTAGGTTTATAAACCTTTGTCAAATAGAAGGACAGATAGCACAATACCGAGAAGAACAGCGCGAAGATACATCCATTGTAACAGTGGGATTCGAACCCGCTACCTCCACGTTTTACACAGCGTTTGGCTGGCGATACCGCTTGGCCCCCCAAAATGTTTATTGTTTATTATTGTTTTATTGAAATTACATACATTTGTAGACTTGTGTGCCCAATTGTGGCTTATAAGCCTTTGTCAAGTAGAAGGACACATAGAACAATTCAGAGAAGGACATCACGAAGAATTACATCCTGGGTTACCTCCACGCTTCGCACAGCGTTTGGCGGGCGATACCGCTTGGCCAGGGAGCCCCTCCCCCCAAAATGTCTATAGCTTTTTCTATGAAGTCTTAATGTAGAGCTTAGTCAATAGTTAATTTAATGTTCAAATCATCAGCACGTAATCTGTATTGAGTAATCTAGGTAAGGTATATAATGGTGTTATAAACTAAATATCACTTAATAAGAAGAGGCGTATTAAAGGTACATTAAGAGTACTTTAAGGGGTGTCGTTAGGGGTACAACTTAATAAACTAAATACGATTGATGCGTTTACTTACAGCAGGGAAATTCTTGAAAAGGAATACTTTCATTTACTGATCCTTATTTAATAAAGCGTTAGTAAGCTATTACTTTGGATTTTTTGACAAACTTCAGCGACTTTGGAGCATGAACCTACAACCAAGCTCCTAAATTGTTGGTCAAAAAAAATTTTTTTTGTACAAATTATGTCATAATTTAATCATGCTTGTGAAATTAAATTTCCGAACAATAAGGATTTTGTGGACAGATTTGTTAAAAACTCTATTAGTTCCAGATTGCGATAGTCATAGGTTCGTGCTCCTAAATTTTTGGTGAACCTGATTTGTAGTAATGTAGTTCGCCAGTATTGTCTTCGGATCATTATTAAGGATGAATCTCAAACCGTCACTAACAGCCAAATAATAATAAGCACGTAAGCTTAATAACCAAACCAAACACCAATAAGCAATAAGCCTAGTAACCAAACAAAACATCACTAACATCCAATTCAACAGCAACAAATCATGCAACTCCAACATCGCTACAATTAATGAAGTTTTCTGCTGATATAACTATTTACTTTCCTTTTTCATCAAACTTAGTAATGCAGCTAATATGCATGATAACTTTGCATGAGTTATAAGCTGGCTGAGTAAAATAATAAAAAAAAAAATGATCTTGATTGGTTTTTACACGTCTGATTACTGATATAATTTTCTTTGTGTACAAAGCACTCGGGTATTAACTTTCGTCACTGATGATCGCGAATATATTTTTTAATTGTATTGCTTTTATAATCAATCATCAAATGTTCATAATTCAAAAACTAATTGCAAGTCAATCAATCAATGAAAGAAAACAAACGTTGTTTTCTAACAGTTTTATTATTGTCTTTCACTTTTTAGGGAGTTGCATGTTTTAAATTAAATAAATTTACTAAAAGCTTTTTATAATAATTTATTTATTACTTTAAGATAACTTATGCCAAGAATATTAATATAATTGCCAAGAATTGTGTGGAAATTTAGCGTAACAACGAAAATGGACCGTAAGCATTTTTATTTTCATGTATTACGTTAGAGGATTTAAAGTGAATATTTACTTTTATACTTTGGTTTTCATTATTGATCGATAATTTATAAACATCTTTGCTTTTATACCTGAATATTTGTTTCTACAGAAGAATATTTTGATTCTAGTTTATGCAAGAATATTTAAAAATTATATTTGATTCTAGCTAGAAAAATGCGATTTTCTTACTTGAAATCTTTGACGTGACTAGGTTTTAACATCATAATATAAATTTTAATAAGTTCTTTTCTATGAGATATTAACATTATGCATTCGGCGTCTAAATTGTCACGGTTTTATATTAGATTCAGATAATGATGTCGTGCACATTTCGCAATATTTTTTCTTGTAAATGTTATTGTACAGTTCTTGAAATGTCTTAGTACATTTCTAATAACATAATTTTAATTCAACACTTTAATGAATGCTCTTAATTTGTCGAATGGAACCTGTTGAACCATATAATCCTCAACATTTGCTGGATCCTTAATCTGATTTCAATCTGAACCACATTATCACCCTTCTTAACATTTTTACATGATTCTATAGTTCAGTTTGAAAGAAAATATGGTTCAATTTCAAACCTTATCCAAGTTGAGAATGTTGTGCAACTTGATAATCTCCTCAAGCCACATTATGGTTTAAATGAGCGTTTTATGGTTCAACATTCAACCGATTTTTTTCGAATTAAACTAATAAACTTTTAAGTAAATAATTTCAAAAAGTTGAAGCTGTAAGATTTTATTTGATTGAAAACTTTATTCGTTTCAAAAATATACAAATATGAAATAACAGTCGACATGATTCAAGTGCTTCAAAAATAGGCGCCATTTTCAACATTCTTGATTCTTTCAAGTTTTGAAAATGGACGCCTATTTTTGAAGGGCTTGAAACATGTTGACTGGTATTTTACATCTGTACATGCACACTATTTTTCCACGCTATTAAAAATTTATTTATCCAAAAATAACTCTGAGCAAAGAATAAGTTTTAATAAATATTTATTATTTTTAATTATTTTATTTCATAGACGTTGAAAACATTTTGAATTGTAAGGTATACACTTTTTTACACAACCTAAAAGTGGCACATCTTTTTACATGGCAAAATACAAAATTTTATGGGCTTACGACTACTAATATTCAACTCCGTAGCCGTGTAATTTTGAACCCAATCCAGAAGACAAGGGAACTCCTTGGTCGAGTATTGGGAGAAATTTGCCTTCGTGGAGGACTTTTTGATGGAGCTAACCCGTATTTGCGTTATATGGAAAGGAAGACCAAGAGAACCTCCCACAGTTAGCCTGACGGCAAGGCATGATCCGTCTACCACTGAGGATAACCCGGTTCACCACTGTGGAAGACGAACGCTCTATCCCCTGAGCCATCGCGGCTCAAAATACAAAATTTGAGCGAAACCGGTTGAATAATTCCTGACAAATCGAATTTTAAATATACGAACTTTTCAACCGTTTTGGCCCAAATTTTGTATTTTGCTATGTAAAATTACGTACTTTAAATGTTAAAAATTGTATACCTTACCTTACAGTTCAAACATTTTCACTATTATTAAAATTAGAAAAAATGACAAATAATTATTAAAATGTTTTTTTTTTTTGCATAGAATTTCTTTGGGTAAACGAATTTTGTAATTGCGTACAGAATTTTTCAATTCACTTAAAAGCCGTGAAGGTGCAAGCCGTATGCGCTATTAGTATCGACTGGGATTCGAACCCGGTTCGCCGCATTGGAAGCGGCAACTTGAGCCATTGCGGCTCCTGTTGGCTTATTTCTTTTATAATGCCTAATGCAAAACTATTTGAAAAATTGAAACTACCTTTTTACAGACATGATTGGCATTAAAAATTTAAATATTCTCCCATTTGAAATAAATGTTGTTTTATCACACTACATATTATATGAATCTTGTTCATAATGCCTCGTAAACCGAAAGTATTTACTTTAAAATCAATCTCGTAGAAAAACGGTCCCCAATACTTAAATGTACAATACCTTCAGTATTGGCAAAAGTTTAAGCAGAGTTAATACAATTTAAGAGCCAATTTAATATTGTTCCGCAGTCCCCCCCCCCCAAATAAAGGAGAGCGAATTTGCAAATTTTACAATTGCAGAAATACGAAGAGAGAACTGCCCTGCAATAACGGTGACTCTACTATAAATATAGCTGGATCAAAAAACTTATTGATTTGCTTATGTTGAGCTGAACTTATCAAACTTCCACTTTATTATAACCTGTTACCCTCAGTGGGTCGGTTGTAAGGCATTGTTCCCTTGAAATCACCGAAGTAAAGCTTCATTGGCTGCGGACAATAAGAGGGAGGATGACCAATTTGAATTGCGAAAGAACTGAGGGTGTGTTGTATCGGTCCTCGTTAAGCTGTTCTACCGTCGAGCTACCAAAGCGTGGGAGCCCAACACTCTGCAGAGGATCAAAATTGTGCTTGCATGCCTTCGGATCATCCTCAGGGATGTTCCCCACACTGGACCCCTTATAGAGCTCTAGTGCAATATAAATAAAGTACTACTACTACTATTACTACATAACCTCTTAGCCATTGTGATGAAAGAATCGGTCCTTATAATGCCTCTTTCTAATCGCAATGTTGCCCAGGGAACGCCAACGTGGAGGCGAGGTTATTTTATTTTGACTACAAAAACAGTAAGATCAATATTTGATGTTGAATGTATCTACCATATTGTAAATTTCATCATAGAATGCAGAGCTAAATTTTACATTTATGTACAAATATAGAGAAAAAATAGCCAGTTCTACTTCTTTTTAAAAAGAACTGTGATATAAAGCACAGCACAAGTTGCCGTTGTTGCAAGTTGCCGCTGTTGCAAGTTGCCGCAGTGTCTTATTATCTCTGCTTATGATCTTAGTTTTTAGCAATCAAAATAGTTCCCCAAGAGGGCTGTCATATACATTTATAAGTAGCCAGAACATGAGCAACAGCCCTCCGAGGAGTAAAAGAATCGTTGATTCCGTACATTCCATGAAAATATATTCTTACAGGGTAGATCTATGAATTCTGCCACATTCAAATAACAATGTAAATAAAAATAACAAAATAAATACAGTAGCATGAATAACTACTGAACGCAGAATTTTGATAACCAGAATGCCAAATGAAACTTAGATATTTTAATGCAAAACAATATGAAATAAAAGCCAAAATGATGTCAGGGTAAATTTTGCTTAGATACTATGCTTATAATGGTAAACTTATCTAGATACTTAAAACTACACATGCATATATGCAAGTTGTTCTTTCCAAGAATTTTGAATTCAAAAGTGCCAAAGGAAGAATTGCATAAATAAACTCCGAAGAGACATAATGACACGGAATGAGCAGAATCGACATTTTTTTCCCATACTCCTCTAAATATTTTTGAAAGGGTGGAATAGTAAAGTTGACTAAAATATTAATTTAATATCTATTAATTTAAATATTCGTTCAATATAAATTTATTTATTTTTCTGAATGTACGTTTGATCTACGAATTAAAGCTCTTACTTCATTTTAAGTTAAATAAAAATCATGTACATTTTTGTAGAATTTGATTACAAGTATTAAACATTTAGTTCATTTACAAGTGCGATAAATTCATCATAAAATAGGAGGAAGGTATAAAATAAAAAGATGACGAAATGATTTGTCTTGTAATTTTTGAGAAACGGCATAAGCACGTCAGGTAAGCATCTAATACAAGCCACTTAAAAAATTAAAATGGGGCATTATATTTTATTCAGATTTTAATAAGGCTTTCATAGCTAGGAATACACAATTATTTTAATTGAAAATAATGTGGTACTACATAAGTATATAATACTTTTGGCAAGGTTAGCTACGATATGAACTTTTAGATTAGTAAATAGATTTACCATAAAATGTTCTAGTAATAATTTTAAGTGAAAATAATGTTTTACTACTATGGCATACAATTCTTTTGGAAAGTTTAGCTACGATGTGACCTTTTTGGTTACTAAGTAGGATTAACGAAAAGTGTACAAGCAACAAAGAAAATAATTTTTATTGAAAATAATGTACTACTGTGGCATAGAATTCCTTCGCAAGTTTAGCTAAGATATGAACTTTTTGGTTACTAAGTAGGATTACCGAAAAGTGTACAAGCAGCAAAGCCAATAATTTTTATTGAAAATAATGTTGTACTACTATGGCATAGAATTCTTTTGCAAGTTTAGCTAAGATATGAACTTTATGGTTACTAAGTAGGCTTACCGAAAAGTAGACAAGCAACAAAGCCAATAATTTTTATTAAAAATAATGTTGTACTACTATGGCATAGAATTCTTTTGCAAGTTTAGCTAAGATACGAACTTTTTGGCTACTAAGTAGGCTTACCAAAAAGTGCACAAGCAACAAAGCCAATAATTTTATTGAAAATAATGTTGTTTTACTGTGGCATACAATCCTTTTGGAAAATTTTGTTAAGATATGAACTTTTTGGTTACAAAGTAGGCTTACCGAAAAGTGTACAGGCAACAAAGCCAATAATTGTTTTTGAAAATAATGTTGTCCTACTGTGAAATAGAAACTTTTTGGCTAGTTTAGTGATATGAACGATTTGGTATCAAAAACGCTTGACGTAAAGTGTACAAGCAATAATTTTAATTGAAAATATGTGGTACCACTGTGGTATGCAATATTTTTGGTAAGTTTAACTACGCTGTGAAATATTTGGTTACTAAATCAGCTTGTCGTAAAACGTACTATTAACAATTATAATCTGATAACGACTACTTTTATACATAATACTTTCAGAAAGTTTTAAAACGATAATTGTTTTTGGTTATGAAAGTTTTGGTTACAAAATTGCCGTACCATACAAGACACATTTTTCAACGAAGAGAGATAAAATAAAGTATAAAAAAATTATAACAAAAATTTAAAAATGCACAATATTAAACTACAACCCGAGCAACACTATATCAAAATTAATCTAATTGCTATTTAGCAATTTTAAATATATGAAATCATGTTTAGAGTAAAACAAATCGCGAGACACTAAGATTTATTCTTTCTTATAACTTCATTTTAAGAACTAATTTTTTAACATTAACATAAGAATGAAAATCTAAAGGCAACTGTATTTTATCTACTGTAGTTTAGACTAAAGATGTTTACAAATACTTTTTTTTTTGAGTTTGTTTGTTTTTTAGTTTCTTGATTCTATTAGTGGAAAGTTTTAAAGGTACATACCGATTTATAAATAAAATTTTTACTACATGAGGGACTTTACTATTCCAGTTCGAGATAATTTTCATTTTTGTTTAAATGTTACCTAAAAAGAAAATACTCATTAAACATACATAATCAGAAAAACATTAGTTTTCAAAAACTTGAAAAAGAAACCGTTGGAAAATTTCGAAAAAAAAAATGCAAGATTCATTTAATTGCTTGAAAGCTATTAACTTTAAAATGAGCTAATCCAATTTATTGGTAACGGCCCATGAACTTGTCCAAATAATTAAGGATTTAATGAAAATAACATTCAGTTACCGAAAAATGAATTAATGATTTATAAGAATACAAATTGTATCTATGATTTGTGAATAGTTTTGTACTAAATAGAAGGAAGGAATTTATTCTGAAGAAGAAGTTGGAAAAATGAACATTTGAGATTCATTTAATTGCTTAAAAGCTTACAAACTTTCGAATAAGAAAATCTAATAGATCCGCAAAAGCTTTTACAGGATTCTGAATATTTTAAGAATTAATAGAAATATTGAGCCATCGAAAAATTAATTGATTATAATAAATTCGAATTGAACTATTGCAGTAACAAAACATTGAACAAAAATATTTAAGGAACAAAGTAGGAACAGAAATCCAGAGCAGTGTAGAGTTCATAAAAGGACATTAAAATGTCCCAAAAACAGGAAACTGAGTAGACTTTGTAAACAAGGTGAAGAAACCAGTAAAAAACCTTCAACTGGTAAAAGATCAAATTCAACCTTTGAAATAAGTCCATCTCAGGCTTAAAACCATTCAACTTCCAAGAGTACCTAGTAAAAACGTAAATCCAGAAGAAGAGATTGTAAAAGAATTTTAGCTGAAAGACTAAATCATCGTCACAAAAAGATGAATACTTTAACCTGAGGAGAGAGTAAGAAAGCATGAAAACAAAGAACAGAGTGTTGAAAACCATCGTGGAAAAAGCAATTTTTAAACAACTTTGAGTCACAATAAAACTTGTAAAGTTTCAATGGCAGTGTCTCAAGTTGAAAAGAAAGAATCTGTAATATTAGAATTCAATCATGTGATCAGTTTCTAACATTTTCATTGGTCAAGGCAAATGATGTGATTTTACAATATTCTCATTGGTCAAGATGAATCAGATGATATTTTGATATAGACGAAAGAAATATTTAATTACAAGTGGTTAGCATGAGCACAAAATTATTAATTCTTCATAAGCTAAGTTTTTACCCTATTGTTCTTATTGTAATGTTTGATGATAGGGAATTTTCGAATGACGTTTGACGAATTTTTCGAATATCTATATTTTTTGTAGTTCAATTAAATCTGAGATTTTATTATGCTGCAATGTGGATAAAATAAATATAATTTCTTCTTACAATAGTTTACGTAAAATTATACCCAGTTATTAGTCGTCATTAGTGTTAGATAATGTTTTAAAATCCTAATTAGGGTAAGATTTGTGAAATGGTTAATTGCATTTAGTCTTATAAAATATCTTAATTCCTGAAAATGAAATATGATTATTTATAATTAGATTTGCTTACTAAATGGCTCTTTGGTGTTTCAGATGTTGTTACTCCAGAGAGGGATAAACCAATATTAATTTATAATCCAGCTAAATTGCTAGATACTTTTTACGGCTGCGGGACATTTTTTTTCTCGTTTTTGGAGTTCAGTTTGAATAACTTTGTTTCATTATTTACACAACCAAACCTAAATAATTATTAACTGATTATTTAAATAGTGATCATGATAGTGATGAAATAAATAGGTACTGCTTTTTTTCGGGGATTCTGAAAAATCGTTTAAGTATAGTTGATGCCAGTGATGCTTAATTGCGATAATAGATATTACTAGTATTGTGGAATTAGGCACCTAATATATTAAAACACCTACTGTGGTAATAGGTTTCTTATGGTCCGTAAACGGAGAAGTAAGTAAATAATCAAAAAGATAAAAATGACTTAGAATATATTTATACTAATGATTTGAGTTTATTACATATTAAGATACCAGAGACGTGGTGGCTCACGGATAGAGCGTCCGGCCTTCCAAAGAGGTGAACCGGTTTCGAATCCAAGCAAAGTCTGGTCGATACGAATTCTGCATCCGGCTTGCACCGACCACAGTACTGACACAAAATATCCTCAGTGGTAGACGGATCATGTGTGAGAGTCCCCTAGCCGTCAGGCCAACCGTGGGAGGTTTTCGTGTTTTCCTCTCCGTGTGACTCAAATGCGGGTTAATTCCATCAAAAATAGTCCGCTACGAAGACAAATGTTCTCCCAATACTCGATCTAGGAATTTCCTTGTCTTCTGGATAGGGTTCAAAATTACAAGGCTACGGAGTTGAACATTAGTAATAGAAAAAAACCCCGAAATTGGGCCAGGTTTTCAACGACTGTTATAAAATAAAATATTAAGATACCAATATATTACCATAACATGCACTTGCATATGCATGGTAGGAATACCTTTCCTTGTAATAATTGCATTTGCATGTACTAGGTTACAGTCTTCAGGGTTTGAAGTTCAATGCTTTTGCTATACATAAGGAACTATGAAAGTAAATAGAAATATAAGCATCAATAAATAATGAAATAAATAGTTTTATGTGAATTATTTGCAAAGTGTGGCGATACAGTTTTCGAAAAGTAGCAGTTTAAAAAAAACGTACTATGTCTAGGGTACTTTTCCATTTCACCGGCGCAAGTCAATTCAGATATTTTTTTCATTCTTTTTTAAACAGACATCACCAAAAAAAATTTTTTTTTAAAAAAAGTTGCATTTACAGAGACATGGTGACTTTTCATTGGCCACTTTATCGCTTGCACCGGAATGGAGTAGAAACCGAAATGGAAAAGAACCGAATTGCATTTTTTTTTTAGATAAACGAGGGACTTATACCCTTACTTATACCGGGACTTATACCGAGTGACTTATACCCTTGACCTTTCATCTATTTTTTCCTTCCCGTCAGCTTTAATATTGCTTTCTTAATTAATCTAAAAGTAAAGCACTACCACTACAGCCAGTTGCAAGCCAAGAGGACCCCCTTGGTAGAGATAACTAGTACTGCAACTGGTATCTGTAGATATAACTGGTCATATAAGTCAAGGCTCCACAATTTCGAACTAACAGCGTGATGATTGTGACGTGATCGACGTTGCGTTCCGGCCTGTTTTACTACCCAGACCAGATGGTACCCATCTAGTGCTGTGGTACTATGCAACCCAGACATGAAGCTGGGTTGCATAGAGCTCCAGTTCTTCACAATGTGAACTAATTTATCTCAATACCGAAATGATGTTTGAGATTGGCCCCGTGTAACAGATGCCACTTTTATAGTTTTAAACTCGAAATGCAACATATTTTTCAACATACTGCCTATTTACTAGATGAGGGGAGATGGAAGGGTCATACAATAACCTAGTAGGAGCTCATTATCTTTCAATGATGTAGCATATTATTCAAAGGTAAGACTGTTTGCCGTGAAAAAATGTTGAAATATTGTTTTATCGTCATTTTCATTATTATTTTTGAATATACATTTTTCGATACAAAATGGTGTTTAATTTTTATTTCCTTACTTTTGAACCTGTATAAAAATTGTTAAAGAAATGATCAATGCGTACAAAAGACATAACTATATACAATAAAAATAATGTATTAAAAATTTAATTAAAAAAAGAGAATGCGTGTTGCAATCGTTAAGGTTCGTAAATTTTCTAAATTTTTTATCGTTTAAAATACTAAGCTCAAGCTATGGAAGAATTAATCTTCTAAATTGCACTTTTATCGCTTAGAGTTAAATTTAAAACTGCATCATTAATTTTATCCTAAGTGCTTCATTTTAAACTAGCGGAATTTCTTAAAAACAAATCGGATACTTTATTTGGTGGTATTATGAGCTGTACTATATTTAATGTCATGCATAATGCGAAGTTAATGATTTTACAGTAGTTCTATGAAATATTTGTGAAATAATGAATAATTTTATTGAAAAAAAAATTATGGTTTAAAATTATTAAGAATAAATAACTTTATTCGTTTTTACCGAATTCCAAGAGAATTATCGTTCTAAAGACTATTAAATGGTTTCATGGTACGGAAACTTTTTTTTAACTTGAACTTTTACCTTAGAAAGGAAGGAAGCTCGGAAAATTAAATGAACTTAACCACAACATCCTGTAAAATAATTCATACTAACAGAACGTGGTCTAATATACTTCTACTATCTAACTATAAACTTTGCATTCGATCATCTAGTAGTAAGCTATACTTTTTGTAAATAATTTGTGCTTCTCAAGGATACGCGATTTCACCATTCTGCACACTTTTTTTCGCTCTTTTACCATGGTTTCGTCAAATCATGCTATTTTACGTTTCAGTAAAAAGTTGGAGAAGTGGTGCAACCCCGGAGATCGAACATTTGCCTTCCAATGAGGTGAACCAGGTTCGAATCCCAGCGATGACTGGTCGCTGTTGACCTCAGTGCTGACGGGAAATATCCTCAGTGGTAGACGGATCATGGGTTAGAGTCCCCTTGTAGTCAGGCTAACAGCGGGAAATTTTGATGGTTTTCCTCTCCATGTAACGTTAATGCTGGTTAGTTCCATAAAAAAAGTCCTCCACGAAGGCAAATTTCTCCCAATACTTGATCCAGAAGTTCCCATTGTCTTCTGGATGGGTTAAAAATTACAACGCTACGAAGTTAAACATTAGTAGTCGCGTAAATCAAAAAAAATTGGGTCGGCTGTACAACGACGGATATATATATATATATATATATATATATATATATATATATATATATATATATATATATATATATATATATATATATATATATATATATATATATATATATATATATATATATATATATATATATATATATATATATATATATATATATATATATATATATATATATATATATATATATATATATATATATATATATATATATATATATATATATATATAAGAGTTGGAATGTAATTTAGTGGGAGGAGGAAAGCAGAAGTTTCAATAACCTTGGTAACGGAGAAGTGTGAAGAGTGGAGAAATCGTGAAACCTTGAGAAACTCATTCTATTTATAAAGAGCACAGTGTTTCCTTTTTACCATCTAGTATACAGTATTGCTTTTGCTATAATATTTCCCTACCCAGGATTTTCTTTCTTTAGGCAAACATGGTTTGTGATGTAACTCCTTAATAGTACCTTTTTGTTTTTTGAACTTTCTTTGGCTCAGTTTTTCCTGTTTCGACTCTTGCCATTAAACTCTACATTTTGATGCTTATAATTCTTTTACACATCTGTCAGGGCAGTGATTATATTCTGAGCTTTACTTACCAGTAGGCATAAGAGGCCTGTCAAAAGTGGAGAAGTCAAAAGTAAAATGTCAAATGTGTCCCTCAAATTTTCTTAAGTCCCGTAACTACACTTAAATAACTTTTAAATAAAATAAAAAATATATAAGTCTCATAAAATAAATTAATATATTTTTAGACTAAAGCAAATATCAATTTGGAATTGAAGCTTGCTGTAATTCAACATGCATAAGGCCTTTCAGTTCAATTGTGCCAAAAGCTAAACCTGGAAATTTTAAACTTTCAGTTAGTAGCTACTGGCCGGTAGAATCTAATAACTTAGTTGCCACTTTTTCCTCGAATCCAATGAGTCGAGGACCGATAACTATAGGTTCATTTTTCATTTAATTGTCACTTTTTACAAAAATTTTTTTGTTGTTACTTGGATTGAAATATATTTAAAAAAAAAATCATTTTAGAAATAATCTACGCCTATGAAATATTAATTAAACAATAAAGATTATTTAAATATATAGCAAAATTTACTTGACATTTTCATACATTTAATGTATACGTTACAACTTTGAAATATGTGAAATGTTAAAAAAAAATAAAAATAAATAAACAAATAAAAACTCTCTTTCCACGTGAATCTTTTATTTAATTATGGATTCTGAATTTTCTTTTTTATTTAAATATGGATTCTGAAGAATCAAAATTTTAAATGGAAACATTGGACATTTTAATGAAAATTCTGTTTTTCAGAGTCTTTCTGCATTGACGTATCTTTATCATTAAAGGATTAAAAAAAATTGGAAAAAGCGACCGATTGTTTATCAAATTTTAGTCGCCATTTTTTTGTTCACCCGCCATGAAGCTAAAGACGAGAGCAGCTTCTTGGCTATTTTATTTATGCTTTTCGCATTATTTTCTATGATATTAGAATTTTTTCAATCACATTCATTTTGTATTTGGTATTGAAATGCAGTGCTTAAATTGCTACCATTAATTAGCTGACAACTTGTTCGGTCGCCGGGAAAGATTTTACAAGGTGATGTAAAGTAATTAAAGTTCGAAGAGTTTTCTAATCAAATAAGCTATTGACACGTATATCTGCTTAGCTTATACACCTAATGATATACATATATTTTAAATTAATTTCTCTTGGTTAGTTAAGCAATGTTTTTTTTTAAACTGTACAAATCAAAAGTTTTAAGTTAAAACATAAGTATTGTATTGGTGTTGCTGCTGAAGGTGATCCGTTGCTAAAAAACTGCTCCATTTATCAAATTAAATCGATAATCTGCAAATTACCTAGTTGCCGTAATCAAACAATCAGCTTATTAGTTTATAGAATCATTCATTAAACTTAAACGATTTGGAAACCGTTCATACGAACATTATATCTAGGTTAATTGATTCTGCCGTTAATCGGCAGATTAGCTAGGTAATGTGCATATCAATGTTCCTATCTGCAACGGTAAAATATTGCTACCGATACGGAAACCGTTCATGCTCGCATTATATCTAGGTTAATTGATTCATTCGTTAATCGGCAGATTTGCTAGGTACCGTGCATATCAAAGGGTTTCTATCTGCAACGGGAACATTGCTACAGATACGGAAAGCGTTCATGCTCACATTGTATCTAGGTTAATTGATTCATACGTTAATCGGCAGATTAGCTAGGTAATGTGCATATCAAAGGTTTCCTATCTGCAACGGTAACATTGCTATCGATACGGAAACCGTTCATGCTCGTATTATATCTAGGTTAATTGATTCCTCCGTTAATCGGCAGATTTGCTAGGTAATGTGCATATCAACAGGTTTCTATCTGCAACGGTAATATTGCTACCACAACGAAAATTTTACAATAGCCTTTGACTAGTAGATCATTTTTTTATCTTTTATTTTTGTCTTGTTTTATGATCCTGAAATAATGATAGTATTATGATTCATAAAAGCAGCATATAACCCTTAGAAATCTAACTATATCTATGTTAATTAACACAATACGTAATAAATAAGCAATTGAGATCAGTCATAAATATATCTAGTCTTTCTCAAGCGCGGAAGGAAAT